>NC_047160.1:27224434-27226934 GCF_009819705.1 Hippoglossus hippoglossus
CGTGTTTCACCAATGAACTTCTGTAGTGATCACGTCTGTCCCGGGTCGATATGATCACTATAAGCAGCTGATTACTGTGAACGGATTGCAGAGCTTCTGAGCTCCGGCCTCTTGACTACACTCGTCGAGATGATTTTATACAGACACGACTTTCACACAACACATATTTAGTTAAGGTGGAGAAACTTGGATAAATAAGTTAACAACCCTCCACTTCAAAGGGCTTCAAATAAACCACATAAATAAAATGAAATAAGACGATAAGAGATAAACTGAACATTTATGTGAAACTGTTCTTTATATGTGGACAGAACACCGAGAGGTTGCAGGGGGTGCGCTGCTTTTTCTCTCCCAGCATGCACGGCGTTCCCTCCCTGGGCTTTACAGCAGGGCTTAGCGTTTTGTACGTGGACGTCTTCCTAATCACGCCGCCCTAATCCCACCTGTCAAAACCAAACCTGACGCTCAAATCAAAGACCCAGGATCCTCCTGCCCGCCGCATCATGGTCACTCTTTAATTAGCTCATCCAGGCTGCTAGCTGGAGGATGCTGGGAAAAAAATGGAGTGAGTGAAAGAGAGAAAGACAGACTGGTGGAGTTCTCCTCCTCCTCCTCCTCCTCCTCCTCCTCCTCCTTCTCCTCCTCCTCCTCCCTCTGGAGGCTCCATGTCCGTTAAAATCGAGCCGAGCCGGGGGCGTTGGGCCACCTAGTTCGGAGAGGAGGAGTGTGTGTGTGTGTTCAGGTGTGCATATAGGAAGTGAGAATGATGGACTCGACTCAGGAGTGTGTGTGTGTGTGTGTGTGTGTGTGTGTGTGTGTGTGTGTGTGTGTGTGTGTGTGTGTGTGTGTGTGAGAGAGGGAGTACAAGCATTGATCCATCGATCGGTGTCGGTGTGGCCCCCCGAGCGCCGGCAGGCTTAACTGTTATTACTGCTGTGGCTGTTTAGCCGTCAGTCATTAATTAATGCACTCACATTGTTAGCTCTCTCCACCTGTCAGTCACACACACACACACACACACACACACACACACACACACACACACACACACACACACACACACAGTGAGTTACAGCCACTCAGTCTCAGTGTTTGATTTCTACTTGTTGACAGTAATAAAGTGTTTGTCGCCAACTGGGGACCGAGGGTCAGACTGCAGCCTCACAGATCACCTGTCTGTCCTTCACCTGTCTGTCTGTCTGTCCCTCACCTGTCTGTCTGTCTGTCTGTCTGTCCCTCACCTGTCTGTCCCTCACCTGTCTGTCCTTCACCTGTCTGTCTGTCTGTCTGTCTGTCCCTCACCTGTCTGTCTGTCTGTCTGTCAGTCACCTGTCTGTCCTTCACCTGTCTGTCTGTCTCTCCCCTGTCTGTCCTTCACCTGTCTGTCTGTCTCTCACCTGTCTGTCCTTCACCTGTCTGTCTGTCTGTCCTTCACCTGTCTGTCTGTCTGTCTGTCCCTCACCTACCTGTCTGTCTGTCTGTCTGTCTGTCTGTCTGTCTGTCTGTCCCTCACCTGTCTGTCCCTCACCTGTCTCTCACCTGTTCTGCTGCTGACCTCATTCAGTCTGAAACCCTCGTGCGTCCACCTGCAGTCAGCTGATGCATCAGGTGACCTCACAGCGTCACGCGTGTGTTAGGCTCCGCCTCCGTTCAGGTCCTGCCCAGTCAGAGAGGAAACGTGTTTCAACATCTTCGTTCTCCAGACGCTGTGGAGAACGAAGAGCCTGAGCTCAGTGAGACGCCGTGAACCCAGAACTCTACTCTCTGTAAGGAGCGTTTACTCCTCCAGTTCCCACCAGGAGGCGGCGGCTGCTTCTCCTGGTTGATGTGAGCACTGCACTGGGTGAGGGGGGGGGGGGGGGGGGGGGGGGGGGGGGGGGGGGGGGTTAGGGGTCGCAGGTTTACCATTGACCTTGAGATGACCCTGAACATGTTCTCCACCCACCGCTTCACGTCCAGGCTTCAACCTGCAGCTCCTGCACCTCCTGTAGCTCCTGCACCTCCTGCACCTAGTGTAGCTCCTGCACCTCCTGCACCTCCTGCAGCTCCTGTAGCTCCTGCACCTCCTGCAGCTCCTGCACCTCCTGTAGCTCCTGTAGCTCCTGCACCTCCTGTAGCTCCTGTAGCTCCTGCAGCTCCTGTAGCTCCTGCACCTCCTGCACCTAGTGTAGCTCCTGCACCTCCTGTAGCTCCTGCACCTCCTGCACCTAGTGCAGCTCCTGCACCTCCTGCAGCTCCTGCACCTCCTGTAGCTCCTGCACCTCCTGCACCTAGTGCAGCTCCTGCACCTCCTGCACCTAGTGTAGCTCCTGCACCTCCTGTAGCTCCTGCAGCTCCTGTCGCTCCTGCAGCTCCTGCAGCTCCTGTAGCTCCTGTAGCTCCTGCAGCTCCTGTAGCTCCTGCACCTCCTGCACCTAGTGTAGCTCCTGCAGCTCCTGTAGCTCCTGCAGCTCCTGCACCTCCTGCACCTCCTGTAGCTCCTGTAGCTCCTGCAGCTCCT
>NC_047160.1:27231934-27236934 GCF_009819705.1 Hippoglossus hippoglossus
CCTGACTCAGCCTCCTGTCTCACCCTCCTGTCTCACCCTCCTGTCTCAGCGCCTGTCTCACCCTCCTGTCTCAGCCTTCCTGTCTCACCCTCCTGTCTCACCCTCCTGTCTCAGCCTCCTGGTCTCAACCCTCCTGTCTCAGCCTCCTGTCTCACCCTCCTGTCTCACCCTCCTGACTCACCCTCCTGTCTCACCCCTCCTGTCTCACCCTCCTGTCTCAGCCTCCTGTCTCACCCTCCTGTCTCACCCTCCTGTCTCAGCCTCCTGTCTCACCCCTCCTGACTCACCCTCCTGTCTCAGCCTCCTGTCTCACCCTCCTGTCTCACCCTCCTGGTCTCACCCTCCTGACTCACCCTCCTGTCTCACCCTCCTGACTCACCTCCTGTCTCAGCCTCCTGTCTCACCCCTCCTGTCTCACCCTCCTGACTCACCCTCCTGTCTCACCCTCCTGTCTCACCCTCCTGTCTCAGCCTCCTGTCTCACCCTCCTGTCTCAGCCTCCTGTCTCAGCCTCCTGTCTCACCCTCCTGTCTCAGCCTCCTGTCTCACCCTCCTGTCTCACCCTCATCCTCTCAGGAAAATGATAGAGTAAAGTTTTTATTTTAATCATTAAACAAACATTTTCTTGTTTCTCAATATTTGACTTAAAAAGACATTTAAATTAGTTTATCAAATGTCGACTTAGTAAATCTTTCCTTCTTTCCTCTCCTTTTCTTTTCCTCTCCCTCTTTCCTTCTCCTCCTTTTTTAGGACGTTTAAATGATTGAAGATTTACTGAATCAGAATTGATTTATATTTCAACATAATAATTCATAATTGTACGTTATTAAGTCATAAAAATCTTATTTCTCAGTCATTTTTCTGAGTTCTGACTCATTTCTGACATTTCACCTGTTTTTTTTCTATCCCTGTTTGGCTCTCTACCTGGCAGTGTGTGTGTGTGTGTGTGTGTGTGTGTGTGTGTGTGTGTGTGTGTGTGTGTGTGTGTGTGTGTGTGTGTGTGTGTGTGTGTGTGTTCATGTTTTGGCGGGCTGTGTTTGAGGCAGCGTGCAGGTGGCGGTGGTCGAGGTGCGTTCGCTTCACGCTGTGTAACACTCCTGCCCTCTGTTTGCGCTGACGGTGCAGTGTCATGGTGACGGTTGGCGGCCAAAAGAGCGTGAAAACAACAAAAAAGGCACAAAAGAAAGAAAAGCTGCGACAGGAAGCTGCGGCAGCAACACTTCTCCTCCAGCGACGAATCAAAGGCGAAGCGTCGTCGTTCTGAAAAACACCAGAGCAAAGAAAAGGAGCAGGAAGCAGAGATTGACACGGACCATGCAGCACTTGACAAGCGTCCTCGTGGCGTTTGTTCAGCGAAACACTCAGGACGGTTTTCACCTGCTCAGGCAGCAGCCGCGCATATGGCCCGCAAGTTAAAAATAAAGACAATGCGCATACATTTGCATACATAATGCAGAGCGACCCCCATTTAATATGCAAATTCTGTGAAATATTACTGAACACCTTCTGTTCGGAGAGAATACATTTGAATTTGCAATTAGAATTATCCTGTATAATTAATGAAAAGCGTCAATTTTTGGCTGCTCGCTAATTTGATTAAACATGGTGATGAGGCGTTTAGAGGCGCCGCTGGAGCGCAGGAGAAAAGACACCTGAGCAACGACCTGCGGGATCTGGATCAGGAAGTCAGGCGATCAGGGGTCAGATGAGGTTCTGATCTGGTTCTCGTATGGTCTCCACTTCCTCCAGAAATCAAACTAAAATATCTTGGATACAAACGCTGCCATCTTGTGGTAATGATGTAATTTGCAGTCTGCGCAGTATTGATCGTGGCGTGGAGCTGTGGTTTTAGGCTTATGACCTATACTGCAACCAGCCACCAGGGGGCGAGCCAGATGATGTGGCTTCCCTTTTGGGAGCTGTCACGTCGTCCATCTTTATTTAGGGTCTGTGGTTCTGATCTAGGACCGAAGATTGATGCGTCACCAGTAACTTTCAGTTTTCACGAGATGTCCCCACTTCGTTATCCCAGGACACATTTTCTCGAATTCTTGGGAAACACCAGGATCTGAGTTCCTGAGATTCAAGTTTCTGTTCTCGTTCTCTCTCCGTCTCTGTCTCTCGGCCGCCTGGAGGCCATCGTCAGTTCAGTTCAAACAACTTTATTGATCTCAGAAGATCACAAAACAAACCCAATCAGCAGCAGCATCAACATCCACACGACGACAGATCAATGAAGGAGCCGCAGAGCGGAGCAGCCAAAACACCGTCGACACGTATGAGCCAGAGAGAATCGAGGTCAAGAACATCAACAAATACAGACCAGGACTCCAGGGAAATAGTGAAATAATAAATGAATAAATGATAAGTTTACAGGACCTCAGTGTCGGGAGCAGTTTGTTCCAGGGCTGGACTCCGAGGATCTTAAAGCAGACATTGTTAATTAGGCTGTTCGGTCCTTCACAGGCAAACCATAAAACCTGCAGATAAAAGAAAATGTTAAAAGACTTTCAATAAACGAATGATAAAAGTCACATAAGATATTCTGAGAGACATTGAAGGAATTCAGCTTGTGCATCAAGTGGATTCTCTGTTATCAAAGTGAAGGTTGGAGGCGAACGTGGTTCCAAGGCACTTGTACGTATTATATCTGAAACATGAACGATGCTGGTTTTTGGATTAAAACACTTCTTCACTCCGTGGTTTCTGTCACATTGAGGTCCAGGTAGTTTTCATCAGCACAGATGCTGATCAGGCTGTGAAGGATTTCATCAGTAATGTTCTTACATCAGCCTGAAAGAATGAGGAGGCGGCTGCTGACGTCAGTCTGCGGACGGGGCGTCGCTCTGCTGCCTCTCAATCTGAGATCCATCCTGATTGGCTGAGAGCTTGAGCTGAGGTCAGGTTTGGTGGCGGAGTTCAGATGGAGTTTGACGTCACAGACCTGGAGGGTGTTTCCTGTTCAGGCTCGTGTTGCACGGGGAAATATTTTCCTGAGGACGAGTTTCCTCACACTTTGTTAAACAAACTTTATTTCAGTTATTTGAACAATTTGTGGGTTAACCCTAACCCTAACCCTTACTCATTCAAAAGATTCCTTCTCACCAACGTTGACCCTGTTGACTCGTTTGTCACATAAAAAATGTAAGAATCCTCGAAACAGATTTCACTCATTATGAATATTTCCTGTTACACAGAATAAAAACAAGACGAACAAGAAAATGTGACAAAGACCTTGAGACGTTTGACTTTAAACTGTGAAACGAGTTTGACATGTTAATTCAACAGGACGAGCTTTTCTATCCTCTTCTCTCCTCAAATCCTGCCTCATATATCCCAGCCATCGTTGGCCGGAGTCCGGCCCAAGGTCAGGCCAGATGGTGCGGCTGGCTTCACCTTGCTGCTGACCGCTGGTCCCAGAGCAGCAGAGCGGAGCCGCAGCCAAACAGATGGAGTTTTAAAACCCTGAAATCTGCAGCGGAGATTCAGCAGGAAGAAAAAACATGTTTTCTCTGAGCTGTTTATACCAATTAGGTGTATTTTTTACTTACACACTGTGTGTGTGTGTGTGTGTGTGTGTGTGTGTGTGTGTGTGTTTGATTTGGCACCACCGTCCAACGTGGTTCTGGTGTCGACGCCGACTTCAAAGCAAAGTAAATTACATTTACTTTGTAATGCTTGCATCATTATTCATCCTCTTTATCAGCAACCAATCAGGAGTGTGTGTGTGTGTGTGTGTGTGTGTGTGTGTGTGTGTGTGTGTGTGTGTGTAAACTCTATATGCCTCATTAATATTTAAACAGTATTATTATTATTATTATTACCTCCAGTCTAACTAATAATACAACAACCAATAACCATTAATCAGCTGTTTACAAAATAAAGTTGTATAAAACCATATAATTAAAATGTGAATTTAAATCTCTGGACCTAATTAGTGTCAGAACGGCGCCAGTGAAATCAAAGTGTTAACACAGAGCGATGAAGTGATTTGATTCCTAAACAGCCTGGATGAAGAAACCGAAGATGTGAAACGAGTCCGACGACGTGTCGGTTGTTAAACAGCTGAAACAAACAAGAGTTTCCTGTTGTTTTTGTGATAATAATCGAACGTGTGAAGTTTCCTGTTCGCTGACACTTTATTTTCCTTCACTCTGAGTCGAAGCAGCAGCAGAAACAGTTGAAGTAGCGTGAAGAAGATATTGAAATGAAATGGTTGGAAGGCAGCCCCCAGGCCTTTATTCAAATGTTTTTTTCTTTAATTTTGGTTCAATAAAGCTGGACGTTGAGCCATCAGCAGTCAGACACTTAATTAAATACCTCAGTGGCTGTCGAGCCGTGCGAAGCCTGCGTGGAATAGTAATGGACATAAAGAGAAACATTTGTCAGACTGATGAGTGAGAGATAAATCTGAGCTGCGGCCTCATCACATCAAGAAAAATCACACACAGATGTTTGACGTTTACATACGAGGAGCGGTCGTACCACAGGACGTACATTTTGATGTCGACTTACTCGTAGTAGTTAGTATTAATGGTGGTAGTGACTTGAAAAGTACTAATAGTAGTAGTAGCGGTATCAGCTGGAGGCTTAGCAGCCTTATAGTTGCTGTGGTTGTAGTAGTAGGAATTCTAGTTGCAGCTGAGTAGCCATAGTTTCAGTAGAAGTATTAATAGTAGTAGAAGTAGTAGCAGCACTGAGAGTAGTAGTAGTATTAGTACTGACCAGATGCTGGTGATATTGTAGCTTGTGACGTACAAGCAATAGTAATTGGTACCAACACCTCAGTATTAAATACCATGTAGCAGTTTTCTTCATGTAATAAAGAACTTTGTGGTGAAGCAGTTTGTGACTTTCACCTTCATCAAGACACAACTGAAACACAACAGATTGTACAGAAATGAAACTGAATGCAGTTTTTCACAGTTTCCTGGAACAGAAGGAAAAGCCGTCTGTATGTGACTCGAACGTGGAGCAATAATTAAATGATGTTGTACATAT
>NC_047160.1:27244434-27259434 GCF_009819705.1 Hippoglossus hippoglossus
CTCTCTGTGTGTGTGTGTGTGTGTGTGTGTGTGTGTGTGTGTGTGTGTGTGTGTGTGTGTGTGTGAGTGAGTCTCTCTGTGTGTGTGAGTCTCTGTGTGTGTGTGTGTGAGTCTCTCTGTGTGTGTGAGTCTCTGTGTGTGTGTGAGTTTGTGTGTGTGTGAGTCTCTGTGTGTGTGTGAGTCTCTGTGTGTGTGTGAGTGAGTCTCTGTGTGTGTGTGAGTCTCTGTGTGTGTGTGTGAGTCTCTGTGTGTGTGTGAGTGAGTCTCTGTGTGTGTGTGAGTCTCTGTGTGTGAGTGAGTCTCTGTGTGTGTGTGAGTCTCTGTGTGTGTGTGAGTCTCTGTGTGTGTGTGAGTCTCTCTGTGTGTGTGAGTCTCTGTGTGTGAGTCTCTGTGTGTGTGAGTCTCTGTGTGTGTGTGAGTCTCTGTGTGTGTGAGTCTCTGTGTGTGTGAGTCTCTCTGTGTGTGTGAGTCTCTGTGTGTGTGAGTCTCTGTGTGTGTGAGTCTCTCTGTGTGTGTGAGTCTCTGTGTGTGTGTGTGAGTCTCTGTGTGTGTGTGAGTCTCTGTGTGTGTGTGAGTCTCTGTGTGTGTGTGAGTCTCTGTGTGTGAGTCTCTGTGTGTGTGAGTCTCTGTGTGTGTGAGTCTCTGTGTGTGTGAGTCTCTCTGTGTGTGTGAGTCTCTGTGTGTGTGAGTCTCTGTGTGTGTGTGAGTCTCTGTGTGTGTGAGAGTCTCTGTGTGTGTGTGAGTCTCTGTGTGTGTGTGAGTCTCTGTGTGTGTGTGAGTCTCTGTGTGTGTGTGAGTCTCTGTGTGTGTGTGAGTCTCTGTGTGTGTGAGTCTCTGTGTGTGTGTGAGTCTCTGTGTGTGTGTGAGTCTCTGTGTGTGTGTGAGTCTCTGTGTGTGAGAGTCTCTCTGTGTGTGTGAGTCTGTGTGTGTGAGTCTCTGTGTGTGTGAGTCTCTGTGTGTGTGAGTCTGTGTGTGTGAGTCTCTGTGTGTGTGAGTCTGTGTGTGTGAGTCTCTGTCTCCAGCTGTGTTTTCATACGACCTGTATTGATCCATATCAGCTCTCTGAAGGAGTCGGTATCATCTGAATGGAGCTTCACATTATTCTGTTCACTGCCATAAAGGGCATTAGAGCCTCCAGAGCAGCAGATCAGCTTTCAGTCGATACACACACACACAGACACACACACACACACACACACACACACACACACACACACACACACACACACACACACACACACACACACACACACACCCTCTGCTCAGTGTCTCTTTAAAGGGTCATTTCAGCTAAAAGATAAAAACCAGTTGAATGTGTCCATGCATATATTTGATGTTTCTGACACTGAAACATCAGAAATAAAATGTTTTTAAAGGCAGTAAAATAAAATATGTCTCAAAATATCTGAGTGAACTCTTCTCTCACAGGAGTAAAGAACATATGACTTAAATGAACCTTAAATCAAAGTATTAAAACACTATCTTGCGTGTTTGGGTTATTAATGTATTTATTCCCTTAAAATGAAGTGAATTGCTCAATAAAGGAAAGAAACCAGACAAACCAGAAGTTTTCTTTTTGATAAATAAAATAAAAACCAGCTTTTCATTTATCTGTTAAAAGACCTTGATTCATTTTGAAGGTGAAAATCTATGAAGTTTTTACACCTTTTAAACTCTTAAATTATGAAAATGATTAATTAAAAACCCCTTTAGATTTTATAGCTCATTAATTAATCTTTTCATTTTGACCCTAAGTGGATTCAAGTGGGATTTTTACACCTTCAAAATGAAAAAAGAAACTTGATCTCAATCCATTAATTATCTCTTTAAGTCCCTTCGTCAAATCCTTCACTGTGTCATGTAACAAACGGCTCTTTACGCTGAGTTTCTTGGAGAAAAGAAAAGAACAATCCCGAGTGAAGCGTGTGTTTTTAAAGAAGCAGTTTCTGTCTTATTGAGGTGGAGATCGATGCCCTGGTGCTTTCCCAGCATGCCTTGCTGAGGCGGCTGAATAAGGAGGCGGGAGGTTATCCCCTGGTTAATGTGACATGTCTGTCTGCGACCTTGCCGCTTGTTAACTGCTCGGATTATTATTGTGATAATGTGGCAATTAAAAAGGAAGCGCTCCATCAGAACGGGAGGGGGGGGGCTTATGGTCCGAGAGATGGATGTGCACAGATTACACGACACTGGGAAATGCATTAAGGCGGCAATCCATTCAGACCCCCCCACACTCCCTCTCCAAAGCTGCGGGTTATTACTGCCCATCCTCATTGATATCTGTTCCCAATCAATACTCCTCTGCTGCAGTAAAAAACCTCGTAAATCAGAGAGCGAGCGGCGAGCGGCGAGCGGCGAGCGAGAGCCGTGACGTGCAGCAGGAAAATCAAAAGACGGCTCCTAATGAGACGCCATAAGTCTACAGGAAGTGTCGAGTGTCTTTATCAAGACGCCGGCACTGAATGATAATTTCATCACCATGAGACGTCACACGCTGTGAGCGGAACATGTTTATCTCATGTTCAGGTACCGACATTCAACCTCTGCTACAATGAACCGTCAATAATATATCAATAATATCAGTTTATTATTCATGACACATTAACTCTCTGTCTCCGGCTGCGTTTACAAACACACTATGAAGCTGTAATCAGATTACAGGACACGTTGCTGTAATCAGATTACTCAATGATTAAATCCTAAAAACAGTTTGAAGACGTCACTGTTGTTTAGTTGTTAACAAATAAACACTTTACCTGAAGTGTAATTTGTATATGTTTATGATGTTTTATCATTTTCTGAACGTTTCTGCTGCTGATTGTTTGAAAACACTTTCCTGACGTGTTTGATATAAAAACTTCCCCTGATGTGAAACGAGTCTGAACCAGGATCTGACGTCACCTGACTCTCACCTGCTGCGTCTGTTTCTGTTCCAGATTCTTCCTGAAGTTCTTCCTCAAGTGCAACCAGAACTGTTTGAAAAACGCAGGGAATCCTCGAGACATGAGGAGATTTCAGGTGCGACACACACAGACACACACACACACACACACACACACACACACACACACACACACACATGTAAAGCTTCTGTACTGACCCTGACGTGTTTGTGTACAGGTGGTGGTTTCCACCACGATCAACGTGGACGGTCACGTGTTATCCGTGTCAGACAACATGTTCGTCCACAACAACTCCAAACATGGCCGCCGCGCCCGCCGCCTGGACCCTTCTGAAGGTAAGACACCGTGATTCAGACGCCGTCATGACGACCCAACGTCCAAACACTGTCTCCTGAAACACGGGATCCTACATCTCCCATAATGCATCTGTTTTTCAGTGGAGCCACACTGGTCTCTGAGGACACGGGGGGGAACGACCCTTTAGGAACCTCGTGACATTTAGACACAAAGCTTCATCTGACTCAGTTACATGTTGAATATCTCATTTTATTTAACGTCACAGAAGAAAGAAACAGAAACGTGTCCTTTACAGACTGAGACAGACGCAGCTGCAGCGTCTCCTTCCTCCGTGTTGCCAGGACGTCCTTCACCATGCGGAGGTGCGGCGAACAAACGCTCCGTTATTCCTGCGTCCGTGTGACCAAATAAACTTCACACGCTGAAACTCGACTCTGAGAGCTGCAGCTCCGCAGTAACATTTCCTCTGAAGCTGTAAACTTTAATACCACACTGCTCCGTCTCTGCTCCAATAAAAACCCTCCGCTTCGCTGCGGCGCTTCCAGGAGCAGTGATGTAAGGATCTCACTTGATTCGGTCTACTTGGAGCACCAGGAGGGTGGAGCTTAACCACGCCAGGAGAGTTCTCACATATTATCAAACTCTTCACTGTGATGTCCTGTGTGGACAGCCCCACCCGTCTGGCACCTGCAGCAGAGTAAAACAAACCCACAGTATCCTAAATAAGATAAGTTCCAGTTTCTTTCCTCGATCACCTCAACCTCTCTTACTCAAAGTCTTTGTTTTGTGCTTCTTGAAACACCAGGCGGGTGGAGTTTAGGAAATAAATGCTTTAGAAAATCTCCATTCACTCGAACTTGAATTGTGTCTGTTGTGTCTTCCTGTTTGATAGACTCCACCCGCCTGGCACTTCCAGAAAGTTAAACCAAACATATCAACCAGCCTCTGATTCATGAAGCTGTTGAGTTTCCATTGACTCAGGAGCTTTAACTGCTTCACTTGTTTTAAGCTACGTGGAACACCAGACGGGTGGGGCTTACCACACGAGTCCTTTGGATAACACTGACTTTCCCTTTCGGATCCATCTGGGACGTTCAGTCGCACAAAACAAACCCTCACAGTTTGTTTCTCATGTTTCTCTCCACTTGATCTAAAGTTTGAGTTGTTTCCTGGATCCTTTTAACCTACTTTGAACCCCAGGTGGGGGGGGCTGATCGTATCAGGTCATCCAACTAAGACAAAAAGTTTGAACTTCCAGACACTCTCCACCCGTCTGGGACGTTCAAAAGAGTAAAACAAGCCCTCAAACTATTTGCCACCAGTTAGATTTAAACTCTGTTGTGTCCTACGTCTCTCCTCCTCCTCTGTCTCTCCTCCTCCTCCTCTGTCTCTCCTCCTCCTCCTCTGTCTCTCCTCCTCCTCCTCTGTCTCTCCTCCTCCTCCTCTGTCTCTCTCTCTCTCTCTCTCTCCTCCTCCTCTGTCTCTCCTCCTCCTCCTCTCTCTCTCCTCCTCCTCTCTCTCTCCTCCTCCTCCCTCTCCTCCTCCTCTCTCTCTCCTCCTCCTCTCTCTCTCCTCCTCCCTCTCTCCTCCCTCTCTCCTCCTCCTCCCTCTCTCCTCCTCCTCCCTCTGTCCTCCTCCTCTCTCCCTTCCTCCTCCTCCTCTCTCTCTCCTCCTCCTCTCTCTCTCCCTCCCTCTCTCTCCCTCCCTCTGTCCTCCTCCTCTCTCTCTCCTCCTCCTCCCTCTGTCCTCCTCCTCTCTCCCTCCCTCTCTGTCTCACTCTCTCCTCCTCCTCTCTCTCTCCTCCTCCTCTCTCTCTCCCTCCCTCTCTCTCTCCCTCCCTCTCTCCTCCCTCTCTCCTCCTCCTCTCTCTCTCCTCCTCCTCCCTCTGTCCTCCCTCTCTCTCCCTCCCTCTCTCCTCCCTCTCTCCTCCTCCTCCCTCTGTCCTCCTCCTCTCTCCCTCCCTCTCTCCTCCCTCTCTCCTCCTCCTCCCTCTGTCCTCCTCCTCTCTCTCTCCCTCTCTCCTCTCTCTCTCCTCCTCCTCTCTCTCTCTCTCCCTCTCTCCTCTCTCTCTCCCTCCCTCTCTCCTCCCTCTCTCCTCCTCCTCCCTCTCCCTCTCTCCTCTCTCTCTCCTCCTCCTCTCTCTCTCCCTCCCTCTCTCCTCTCTCTCTCCTCCTCCTCCTCCCTCTCACCTCCTCCTCCCTGATGACAACCTCTGCCGACTCTCCACTTGTTTGAAAGTTTCCCGGCTCCTCCAGGAGGTGCTGATGTAACGGTCTCGTTTGGTTTAACCTACTTGCAGAAGCAGATGGGTGGTGTTTATCACAGGGAAGGAGCAGCGTCAGCTGACCTCCTGTCCTGTGTGGCAAACCCCACCTGTGTGGCTCGTCCAGGGGGATGGAACCAGCGCTCCCTGGCACTGATCTGTCACTCACCTGCTTCTCACCTGGCTCTTTGGGAGAAGCTCTGAAACATTCATGTGCCGAGTCGCTGTGCTCAGAGGCAGAGGCAGAGCGGTGTCCTGCAGGGGCCAGGGGCCCGTTGTTAGCAGACGGCCCCGTGTCGGGGGGCCGGGTCGGGGGGGCCGGGTCGGGGGGCCCGGGGAGGGGCCCGGGGAGGGGGGGGCCCGGGGCCTTTCATCTCCTGCAGGCTGGGATGTTTTCAGAGGCGATAAAAAGCCCCAACATCTGCTCCCGCCTTTGTCACAGACCCTGAACCCCCCCGTCTCCCAGATAAAACTTTCCACCGCCTGCTCCTCGTCTTTGTGCTCTATTCATGTGATTGGAAAGTCCCCCCCCCCCCCCCCCCCCCCCCCCCCCCACACACACACACACACACACACACACACACCCTCCGGACTGTTTGTTTGCTGCTGTGACAAAAGGAGAAAATTAATAGTGAGATGACAATCGCCGCCTCGGAGCGGGAGCAGCCTCGACTCTGCAGCTCGGAGTCTTTTCATCGAGACTCTGAGCGACTTTCACAAAGTGCATCTGAAGAAAAGTTCAACCTCCACTTTACATATCCCTTTGGTTTCACACACACACACACACACACACACACACACACACACACACACACACACACACACACTGTAGTTCATTGAAGTCACTACAGCACCAGATGTGGATTCATCCGCTGCTGAAAATAGTTCCTCACGAATGCACCTTTTGTTTCCTCCTCTTAGTTTGATTATTCGGCTCCACCCACGAAACCAGCTTCAGTCAAACTGTGGAAAGCATCTGGAGCTCAGTGAAAAACCTTTAAATGACCAAAGTGAAACCACGATTCATAACCGTGTGTAATCTGCTCACACAACTCTCCACACGGACTTTTCCATGAGCTGCTAACTTTGCTAATAGTGACACGATATGAACTGAGCGGTGAATTTCAGCTCTCAGAGTAAACAAGAGGAAACTCGGAGCTCTGACTGGAATCAAATCATCTCTACGATAAAACAAGTCCCTCTCCGGGAAAAGGCTGTAAACCTGCGGAGCCTCGTCTCCTCTGAGACCATCTGCTCGTCCGACTCTGTCTGACAGTCTAGTCGTCTCGGAGACGCTGTTTATGTGGAGCCCTCATTGATCTCAGGAAAAACCAATCATTGAGTGTGTGTGAGTGGTGGATGAACCTGCTGCTGCTGGATCTGCTCCGTGGAGCCGAATGTGACTGAAAGATCTCTGTGGATTTAAAAACAGGTCACTTCAATGAATAGCTGCTGTTTTGTTAAAGATGCTCTGTCCCTGTTTTTCAAGCTTTCACAGTTTGGTCAAAGTCTTCAGGGAAACACGAGTTTCACTTTTCCTCATCAGAATCAGAACCGTCCTGTGATCAGTTCTGAATAAAGAGGAACGTTTTCATTCATTCAACAAGAATAAAAATACGATGCTTAAACCTAAACCAGTGTTTATGTTCAATTTAAACCTTTAACCAGAACATTTAAAATCTCTTCAACTGAACAAACAGAAACTGTTAAATCAAAGTTTAATCTCAGTGAATCTAAACTGTTAATGAACCTCAATCGAACAAAACTGCTACTTTAACATTTACATGTAACTGTTGTTTCCGAAGCAGCCACGCCCTGCATCAAAGCCATCAGTCCGAGCGAGGGCTGGACGACAGGCGGCGCCACCGTCATCCTCATCGGGGACAACTTCTTCGACGGCCTGCAGGTCGTCTTCGGCACCATGCTGGTGTGGAGCGAGGTGAGCGAGGGTTCATCCAACTCAAGTCAACACTCAAACGTTCTTCTCACAGCTCCTTGGAAGATTTCCATTTTCCCTTTGTGATATTGTTCTAAATGAACCCAGTTCCACCTCAGCTACAACATTTAAAATGCTGCTACAGAATGAATGAACTTTAAATACTACAATATTTTAAACATATAAGTGTAAACCTCCTATAAATAACAGAAATAATAGAGCAAAGATATTAACATGAGTGAACTTTGAGTTCAGCTGCAGATTATTATTAGTTTCATCCTTTTCAGAAGAAGAGATCATCACAATGAAGATACATTTCTAATATCTTAGCTTCATAAGTGACTCAAACATGACTCAGTTATTAAATATAATAATGAATTCAGTCTAGTTTGGAGAGAACAATGAGGTTATGACCTTGTTATTTAACTGTTCACACTTTCTCCCAAACACCTTAAACTCCCTTAATGACGACTGATCAGATCAAATCAATAATCAATAAGTGATCAGAGCTTCTGGCTGAGTTCAGCTGATACAGAGTCTGCAGCCTGGAAGCAGCTGCACACACAGTGTTCTCCTTTATCTACACACACATTCATCACCACAGTCACACACACACACACACACACACACACACACACACACACACACACACACACACACACACACACACACACACACCTGTATCTGTAGCACTTGTGCATGTCCCCAAAAATATGTAGATTGAGAGCGAGTGGCGCTGCAGGAGGAGCTGCACATACGGTGCAGCATGAAATATTGAAGCAGGTCCAGAAGAGCAGAACACCTGGCGGGGGAAGGAGGGAAGGAGACACCTCCGCACGCCGCTCGCTTCCCATCACACGCTCCTCACTTTGATCAGCGCCGGCTGCTGGAGAGCAGACGGACTCCAAGGCCCAGCGTCCCTCTGAACGCAGCCTGCACGCCGACCCAGATCCAGGACGAGCGTCAGAGTGAAAGTTAGAGAAGACAGTCGCTGTCGATCCCGTCGTAATGGATCGGACATTTCTAACAGATACCACATCAGCACATGAAGCATTAAAAACATCAAGTGACAGTTTAATAACATAAATCATCTGTGACCCTCTGTGAGGTCTCACATCTCTTTTGAAATATTGAATCAGCTGCTCTCATTAAGACGTTGAGTTAAATGATGCGAGCAGCCGACGCGTCGCCGTCGATTCAGTGAGACGAGTTGTTATTTCTGTTGAAACCACACGAGGAGCTTCTGTGTTTTATAACAAACTGCTCGTAGGTCCTGCTGAGTCACGTACGATTCGGTTGTTTGAGTGCGACCTGATGAACACTGTAAAATAGAACAGGGTATTCTGAGTTATTAACTAAAGCTGCTTCTCCTCCTTCACTCAGATTTGATCTATTTGTTTTTTGTTTCATGATCCAGCTGATAACCCCTCACGCCATCCGGGTCCAGACTCCCCCTCGACACATCCCCGGGGTCGTGGAGGTCACGCTCTCCTACAAGTCCAAACAGTTCTGCAAAGGAGCGCCGGGCCGCTTCGTCTACACCGGTGAGTCTGAAAAACAACACGTCGACTCGTTAATTAACCATTCGTCTGACGGAGAGAGGAGCTGAATCCTGATGGGGACTGAAGCTGTGTCTTACTCCGGAAAACAAACGCTCCTGTTTTCTGTTGGAGAAAAGTCGTTGAGGCTGAAGGGAATCTTTGAATTTAATGTCAGGATCTAAAAACTTTAAGGACTGAAATCAAATTTGTAGATTTGAACAGAATTGCATTGATAAAAAAAACTGTTGTTGTGGTTCAAACATTATATCGTCGGAGGTGAAGACTGCAGCTGCTTCTTCTTCTTCTGCTTCTTCTTCTTCTTCTTCTTCTGTTTAATTCTGTCTCTACTTCCTGTGACTGGTCCAAAAGTCACTCTGCAAACCAACAGAACCAGGTTCAGTTTGATCCAGACCCAGAACTCCTCTTCTGCTCTGAGGAACCTCTCACACCTGATGTTCAGGTTCAGACTCGTGTCTTAGACCCTGATTCTTCCCTTTAAATTTCCCCTTAAGCAGCATTTAAGTTAGAAAAACCATCTCCTCGTCCCTTGCTTGTTTCTGCAGCTCCTGTGCATCACTTTGACTTCAGCCTGATGTCTGTGGACACATCTGGTTTGAACTAGTTCAGTGAGACTGAGGAAGAGCTTTAAGGAAAGTGTAAGATCTTTATCCAGGTTGAGTTTTGTTCTTCACTGTGAAGTGAACATCTTCCTCCTCAGCTCGTCCTTCAGACGCTCTGTGCGACGGCGCCTTATCTGTCTCTGAAATCACTGCGTCTACTGTCCCCGATTATTCCGTCAGAATATCCAGATGTCATTCAAAGTAGCAGAAAGGTCAGGTTGAAGGCTGTTTAGTGCGATAAGTAAATGTCATTGAAAGAGGCGAGCGTGTTCCGGCTTTCTGTTTAACACCAGTTCATCACCGCTTCCTTCCTCTCGCTCTCGTCTTTGTCAGAGACGCCACCTCCTCCGGCGGCGGGACCGGGACGGTCACAATGGACGGTCCGGCCGCCGCCGCCTCCTTTTGCAATGCTAATCTGTGTGATCCCGTTTACAGATAGGACTGACAAGAGCTGCGAGCTCGGCCTTTATGTGGAGCTGTGTTGTGAATAGAGTTGTTATCTCCATTAGAGACGCAGTGTTTTCATCCACGTCAGCTTCATATCAAAGCTGAGCACTTTTATATCATCACCTTATAAAAGAAACAGAAAAATCCAAAGCGTCACAAACAAAAGCTTCCAAAGATTCATAAAGATCCGGGCACGAATGCTTCTGAGGAAGAAAATGGTTTTTATCAAAAGAGAAAAGAGAAAATCCAACTTCTCCATCCTTTTATTATTTATGTTTCCTTGGTGTCATGATATAAAAGATCATGACACGTAACTGATACTGTAAATAAATACATTTCTGTAACGTTGGTGATGAAACGAAGGGAAAATTATTCAATTAAATGATCATATTAACTATTTTATTTTTCTGTATTTAAGTTTTTTTATTTCTCTTCGTTGTTCCAATTTTTTTAAAGTAACATTTTTATAGTAAATAATGAAAATAAGGAAAGAAATATTTGAAATATATATTATTGTATATATATAATAATTATTTGAAGGACCAGAAAATTCAATCAAACACAAATTATGAAGGAAAATAAATATGATTGTGAATAATAAGAAAGGTGAGTTTAAAATGAAAATACAGTTAAAAAGGAATAAAGGAGGAATAAAGATTGTGAACTCTTCAGAGACACAGCTGGCTTGATTATAAAATATATTAAATTATAACAAGAATCTGCTTTAAATTCTCTTTTTCCTTTTTACGCTAATCATTTTATTTGAGGTCTTTCCTTTGAGTTTACTTTTAAACTGCAGGTTGCCGGCGAAGTGTCCAACAGACACATTGATATTGTGTGTGGAGACATCGCCGAGTCTGTCCTGTTTCACCGTGATTCTCCTGGTGTTTAAACACGATGCTGGTAAATGACAGAATAATAAAACCTGGACCCTGATAAATATGAATAAATGAGATTAAAAACAGGATATGAATGTTCATGTAAATTAAACATTAATATAACATCTGGTTGAGTTCAGCGTTTCAGACTGAAAACAAACAGTTGAAAATAAAAACGTGCCGTCTGCTCCTTTAAATCCCAGAATCCTTCAGGAGACACGTTCCACAAATCCAGTGAAAACATCTGACTTCAGTTTGATTGAAAGTGAAACGAAAAAGGCGCGTGTCCCTGAAGGCATCGTGAGGCTGAACCCCGACAGGTGGCTGCACCGTAACTTCCTTCTTCTTCTTCTTCTCCTCCTCCTCCTCCTCCTCCTCCTCCTCCTCCTGCCAGGGAGGCGGCCATGTTGTGCACACACATGCCGCCGGTCGGTCTGATTTCCATCCATATTTCAGGAGTGAGGATGCGTCAGAGTGCGTTTCGGAGCGTTGTGCCAGCAGCGTGTTCATGAATGTGAAATGAGCCGAGCTTTTAAACACTAAACAGACGAGCTGTGGATAATTGAAGAGGAGAAGACAAAGCACTGATGTCATTTCCTTCAGGAATTCACACAAACGTCAGTGACTGTGTTCGATCCAGACTCATTTAACTCGTGAAGAATATTTCTACATTTTCTGTCCTCTGACGTCAGAACATCAAGTTCAGCTCATGTTTGTGCTTGAAGTTCTTCAGGAAGTTGTGTTGGTGCCTGAAAAGCCTCCAGAGGTTTTAGGTTCCACTCGTCTGTAGAGATGTCGCAGGTTATAGACCTCCAAGGTTCCAACAGGTTCCAACAGGTTCCAACAGGTTCCAAAGACCCCTGAGGAAGTTGAGGGACCTTGAGGAGGTTTCAGGGGGTGTTCAGAAAGTCCCAGGGGGCGCTGAAGAGGTTCTTTCGAGGTTCTTAGGAAGGGCGTCCCAGCCGTGAGCTTCATGAGGCTCTTAAGAAGTTGGTAATGATCCTTGGTTCTGTGGAGCCTTGAACAGCTTCCAGAGGATTTGAACAATCGAGGTCGACTGACTCAAGATTTCCACGTCACAGAAAATGTTGTTTTAAAAAACAGTATTAATAATCAAAACTCTACGTTTAATAAATTCTAATGTATTTTTCAGCTGAACTCTGACACAGTGTCTGTTTGAATCAGGGTCAGTACTGATGCACTATTTAAATCTGTGGGTTAACACTCACCTGTGTGTGTGGGGGAAGCCTGACAGCCAATCAGAGAGCAGGACTTGTGTGGCGGTGGAGTAGTTGCAGCTGAGGGCGAAGTGACGAGCCGTCAGATCCCAGTGTTTCCCAGGATTCCCCTCTCTCCTCCTCCCTGCAGCTTAAAGCAGCTTCACCGTTTGATCCCCAGGCTTCGCTCTGGAAAAGTGGCCGAAGGCGAGAAGCCCTGAGCGGAATGATAAGAAGCCTGAGAGGGAAACGGAGCCGGTAGTTTCCTGAGACTCCAACTCACTCTTTCACTCTTTTACTCTGTAGTTTCCCTGAGAATCATCATTCTTCAACATTTCACTCGTTCACCATAGAAACACGTTTCCTCCGTTTCTGTTTGTTGATTGTTCTCATATTCACTAACGTATAGAGGTTTCTGCTTCTGTAGTTTTGTCGTTGTTTGTTGTAGTTTTGTAGTTTTTCTGTAGTTTTTCTGTAGTTTTGTAGTTTTCGGTCTGTATGTTTGTAGTTTTTCTGTAGTTTCTCGTCGGTCGCTGTGACTGGTGGACGCTGTCGGCCTCGGAGCTTGTGATGCACAGATCAATGCTGCATGTGGGGGAGGAAGGGGAGGAAGGGGAGGAAGGGGAGGAAGAGGAGGAAGAGGAGGAAGGGGAGGAAGGGGAGGAAGGGGAGGAAGGGGATCGATGGATGCTGAGTTATTGCGGCGCTCAGCCACTGATTTTTAGAGAGCTGTGTTTTCCCAGGAAAGTCAATACCTCCAGGCTCCTCTCATTAATTTCAACCCATCCCTCCCCCAATACCTCCCCCCTCCTCCCGCAGCTGCACCTGGGGAGAGAGGGATACTGACGAGGGAGAGGAGGAGAGAGGGATACTGACGAGGGAGAGGAGGAGAGAGGGATACTGACGAGGAAGAGGAGGGAGAGAGGGATACTGACGAGGAAGAGGAGGGAGAGAGGGATACTGACAAGGAAGAGGAGGAGAGAGGGATACTGACGAGGAAGAGGAGGGAGAGAGGGATACTGACGAGGAAGAGGAGGGAGAGAGGGATACTGACAAGGAAGAGGAGGAGAGAGGGATACTGACGAGGGAGAGGAGGAGAGAGGGATACTGACGAGGAAGAGGAGGAGAGAGGGATACTGACGAGGGAGAGGAGGAGAGAGGGATACTGACGAGGAAGAGGAGGGAGAGAGGGATACTGACGAGGGAGAGGAGGAGAGAGGGATACTGACGAGGAAGAGAGGGATACTGACGAGGAAGAGGAGGGAGAGAGGGATACTGACGAGGGAGAGGAGGGAGAGAGGGATACTGACGAGGGAGAGGAGGGAGAGAGGGATACTGACGAGGGAGAGGAGGAGAGAGGGATACTGACGAGGAAGAGGAGGGAGAGAGGGATACTGACGAGGGAGAGGAGGGAGAGAGGGATACTGACGAGGGAGAGGAGGAGAGAGGGATACTGACGAGGAAGAGAGGGATACTGACGAGGAAGAGGAGGGAGAGGGGGATACTGACGAGGGAGAGGAGGGAGAGAGGGATACTGACGAGGAAGAGGAGGGAGAGAGGGATACTGACGAGGAAGAGGAGGGAGAGAGGGATACTGACGAGGGAGAGGAGGAGAGAGGGATACTGACGAGGAAGAGGAGGGAGAGAGGGATACTGACGAGGGAGAGGAGGAGAGAGGGATACTGACGAGGAAGAGGAGGGAGAGAGGGATACTGACGAGGAAGAGGAGGGAGAGAGGGATACTGACGAGGGAGAGGAGGGAGAGAGGGATACTGACGAGGAAGAGGAGGGAGAGAGGGATACTGACGAGGGAGAGGAGGAGAGAGGGATACTGACGAGGAAGAGGAGGGAGAGAGGGATACTGACGAGGAAGAGGAGGGAGAGAGGGATACTGATGAGGGAGAGGAGGGAGAGGAGGTATACTGACGAGGAAGAGGAGGGAGAGAGGGATACTGACGAGGGAGAGGAGGAGAGAGGGATACTGACGAGGAAGAGGAGGGAGAGAGGGATACTGACGAGGAAGAGGAGGGAGAGAGGGATACTGACGAGGGAGAGGAGGAGAGAGGGATACTGACGAGGAAGAGGAGGGAGAGAGGGATACTGACGAGGGAGAGGAGGAGAGAGGGATACTGACGAGGAAGAGGAGGGAGAGAGGGATACTGACGAGGAAGAGGAGGGAGAGAGGGATACTGACGAGGAAGAGGAGGGAGAGAGGGATACTGACGAGGGAGAAGAGGGAGAGAGGGATACTGACGAGGAAGAGGAGGGAGAGAGGGATACTGACGAGGGAGAGGAGGAGAGAGGGATACTGACGAGGGAGAGGAGGGAGAGAGGGATACTGACGAGGAAGAGGAGGGAGAGAGGGATACTGACGAGGAAGAGGAGGGAGAGAGGGATACTGACGAGGGAGAGAGGGATACTGACGAGGAAGAGGAGGGAGAGAGGGATACTGACGAGGAAGAGGAGGGAGAGAGGGATACTGACGAGGGTGAGGGTGGAGAGAGGGATACTGACGAGGAAGAGGAGGGAGAGAGGGATACTGACGAGGAAGAGGAGGGAGAGAGGGATACTGACGAGGGAGAGGAGGGAGAGAGGGATACTGACGAGGAAGAGGAGGAGAGAGGGATACTGACGAGGGAGAGAGGGATACTGACGAGGGAGAGGAGGGAGAGGAGGTATACTGACGAGGAAGAGGAGGGAGAGGAGGGATACTGACGAGGGAGAGGAGGGAGAGAGGGATACTGACGAGGAAGAGGAGGGAGAGAGGGATACTGACGAGGGAGAAGAGGGAGAGAGGGATACTGACGAGGGAGAGGAGGGAGAGGAGGTATACTGACGAGGAAGAGGAGGGAGAGAGGGATACTGACGAGGGAGAAGAGGGAGAGAGGGATACTGACG
>NC_047160.1:27274434-27275977 GCF_009819705.1 Hippoglossus hippoglossus
GTGCTCTGAACCGTGAGCCGGGTGTTAAATCTGTTTGGCGAGTAGCGTGAGCGTCTTTAGCTCTGATCATTGACCCCGTCCGGACTCGGGGGGCGTCCGAGCGTTCGGGGATTATTAATTCCAGCCCACTTCATGAATGAGGAGATTTCCTGCTCTCATTGAGAATAATGAGCAATATTCAATTCATGAGCTGAATTTCAATCCGTTTCCCCTGAATGGAATTAACCCCACGCCATGTCCCACATCATTAGAATACCTCTCCGCCTGATAATCGCTAATCTGGAGATCCGGCAGCGCGATGCTGCTCCTCCTCCTCCTCCTCCTCCTCCTCCTGCTCGTACCGGTCCATCCATATTTTATAGAGACCAGCGGGGCGGCGGCTGTATCTGTAGCTCTGCTCGAGGTGATTTATCATTGTTAGGCCGCTGTCTGATGGCTTCTCCTCCAGGGTCACGCTGATCCCTGTTTGCCCCACACCTCCTCAACCAGGAGCCGGCCCCCCGTAATTAAGCCCCTAGAAACCAATGGAAGAAAATAAGGGAAAAGAAGAGAGAAGGAGAATATGTCAAGAGACGAAGGAGGGCGAGGGCACGAAGGCCACGAGGAGGCAGGGGACGAGGGGACGAGGGGACGAGGGGACGGGGGGTTTTCTGAGACACTGGGAAAATGATGTGATATAAAAACTGTGATTATTCCTGAAATCATCTGTTTGAGTGGAGAATATTTCGGTTTGGATCAGGTGTCATGTTGAATCTCATCTGAGACTTTTATTAATTTCTGTCTCTGAGACAGTTGGACCTGTCTCTGCGTCTTCGTGGACGAAGTCCAACCTCATTGATCCAGATTCACCATGTTTGTGTGAAGTCAGATGTTTCTGTCAGAACTCTTCCAGTAGAGACCTTGTGTCATTCCCCCCCCCACACACACACACCCCACCCCCCCCCCCACACACACACACACACACACACACACACACACACCCCACCCCCCCACCCAGTAGATTTGTGTAGTGACCCTTTAAATATCTCCACTGAACGGAGACGTGTCGTCTCTCAGCCAATCGTTAACCTGATGCACTGAAAGCCCTGAGCATCAGATTATCCAATCAGCTGCCTCCATTTCTACTCTCTTTTATGTGTCCACTACAACCCCCCCCCCTCATCTCTGACTCCATCCATCTCCTCACATCTGAAGGGAAACACCCAGAGACCCTCACCCCCCCACCTCCATCCTCTCCTCCCATATTCCTGGGACCCCCCCTCAGAGGTGTGGGTCAGTGATAAGAGATGATGATGATAACCGGGAGCCAGTGCATTACCGTATCGACCGCGGCCTTTCAGCGCCGTTAAAGTGCTCGCTGCTCTGATTGCCGGCACTCGCTCTGACAGGAATCCAATGGCACTGTCTGTGTGTGTCTGTGTGTGTGTGTGAGTGTGTGTGTGTGTGAGGGTGTGTGTGTGTGTGAGGGTGTGTGTGTGAGGGTGTGTGTGTGAGTGTGTGTGTGTGTGTGTGTGTGAGGGTGTGTGTGTGTGAGGGTGTGGTG
>NC_047160.1:27276077-27291077 GCF_009819705.1 Hippoglossus hippoglossus
TTGTGGTGTGTGTGTGTGTGTGTGTGTGTGTGTGTGTGTGTGTGTGTGCGTGTGTGTCAGGCGTTGATCCTCAGCTGATCCTGTCACAGTCGCTCAGTAAAGTAAAAGCTTGTGAACGATCGTCGACAGGAAACAGATAGAGCTGCTTTTTCTCCCCGAACACCCCCAACCACCTACACACACACACAACCACACACACAACCACATGCACAACCACACACACAACCACACACACAACCTCCGTCTGCTTTTCCCATCGGCCCAGTGGCGAACACCTTTCAGGAATCTATGAGGTCATGGGAAACGAGGCTGCGCTGAAAATTCATAACTGGGTAGTTTATGTGCGTTGAGCTCTCCGGTCGGAAACATTACACCGAGGATCTGACCGCGTCCTGCTCGCCGTTATGAAGTATGAAACGACTCTTTGTGCACCCGTGCAATTACCCAGCGTGATTAAAGCATTAATAAAAAACATCAGCCCGCGATCTCAGGCCTTATCAGACGGACCAGCCAGGAAATTTACGGCGCCAATTCAGAGCAGCTCGACCTGCTCGCCATCATGGCGTCCTCCTGAAGAGCAGAGGGTTTTTAACTCACTGGAGTTGGTCGTTGTTTCTCTGCTTCACCCTGACGATGAGGAGTTCAAACTGCTGCTTGAAGAATCAATCAGAGCAGAGTTGTGACCTTTTGCAGCGCTGGATGAAGTCTGACAAAATGTTTAACCAGCATTCATCACGCCATGTCACCTGACCTGAAACCCGGGGTCATGTGACGCTGCAGCTCAGCTGAAACCTGACAGTGATTCATCTGATCAGCGAATCGCAGCGTCTTCACGTCTCGCGGCTCATTGTTGAGAAGCGCCGGCCTGCAGCTGCTCTCTGACACTTTACTCTCTGACACTAAACTGTCACTCAGTTCATCTCCAATCTGCCTCCGCACACAAACACGTGTTTCCATTTGAGTCTCCAGCGTGAGGTCGAAGGATGTGATCTGCATCCGATGTGCTTCCCACGCTGCTGTGGACGAGGGCGAGGACGGGCGGGGACACACCAGAACAAATACGCCTGAATACTGTGTCCGTTTGTGAAGAGATTCTTTAGTTCATGAGAGAACAATCTGAACATTTAGCAGCTCTCCACCGCTCCTTGCACTGTTCTCCTCAACATGTGTTTCCCATCGCCGCCTCTCCTCGCCCTCGTCCCCGGGCAGCGCTCCATCAGCCGCTCCTGCTGGGAATTGCGTTGGCCCAAACCAGGAAGTGGGGGAGAGTGGAGGAGGGTGGGGGTCGGGGGTGTGTGATGTGCTACTTGGCACTGTGTTGCTCAGAGGGGCGGGGCCGTGGTCGGTGGGAACCCGAGAGCCTCGTGAGGAGGTGAACGGTCAGGACGAGAACTTCAGGGAACATGTTGAATGTTGGATGAGGGTCAGTCGACAGGAGGGGGGGGGGGCAGACTCCGCCCACAGGGAGGTGAGCAGCCAGTAACAGCAGAGCGACAGGTGTGGTGATGTCACTGCTGAGGTTTTCGACACAATAGATTAATAATAATAACTGACTTCCTGATGTGTTCACACTTTCAAACTGAGAAACTCGTTTAGTGAAAGAACGAATGTGATGAATGAGAAGCAGCTGAAGTCTGTGACTGAGCCTGAACCCGAGAGCAGACGACTCAGTGACACACACTCAAGTGTGAAACCTTTTTATTTGTTCAGTTCAGACACACGAGGAAGAATCTCTGACGTCTCTCCTCTTCCTCTCAGGTTACTCCCGTAACTCCAACAGCGTCTCTCCTCGCGGCTACGTGCCGAGCTCCACGCCTCAGCAGTCCAACTACAACACCATCACGTCCACCATGAACGGATACGGAGCGGGGATGACCAACCTGGGCGTACCTGGATCCCCCAGCTTCCTCAACGGCTCTTCCGCCAACTCTGCTTACGCAAGTGAGTAACTTCAAAATAAGAGAACCCCTCTCATCATAACCTCACTCACCTGAGAGGCAGCGAGTAGAACGAGCAGCTGAAATCTGAAGTCAGAGTCCGAACCAACAGAACCAGGTTCAGTTTGATCCAGACCCAGAACTCCTCTTCTGTCTGAGGAACCGTTCACACCTGATGTTCAGTCTGAAGCTCTGAAACAAACAAGGTGTGAACGAGTCGTCAGATACTCTGTAATATAGAGTATTAATAATAATAATAATAGAGTTTGTTTCAGTTCTTCTTCGTCTGAACCTTCGACTTCACTGAAGTGTTTCAGCTGAAAGCAGATAAATGTGGGTTTAAAACTCCAAAGTCAATCAAAGTGTTCTTTTCTTTTCTAATTCGAGCTCGTTGAAAATGATTGACGCATAAAAGAAGATGTGCTGAAGAAAGAATGTTCATTTGGCTGAAAGCTTTTTAAAGTTAGAACATTGATGCTTTAAAGAATCTGACTTTCACGCCTGTGAGACGAGAGCTTATGAGAGTTTATTAGATTTAATAATACAATCTTTGAAATCCTTTCATATGTTTTATTGGTTCATTAATGTCAGAACCAGAGAAAAGCAAACGTCAAGAAGAGCTGAAGAAAGAGTTGAGACGGTTCTGGGTGAATCTCAGCAGGAGCTCGATGTGGAAACAACTCATCTCATGATAAAATGTGGAACTCTTGATTTGCTAGTGGACGTAGAGAAGCAGCTTCCTGTTGAAGAAGGTAGAGGAAGTGATGGGTTCGGTTGTTGTTCTGCTGCTGAAGCTGATTAAAGCGGCTGGAGTCGGCGCTGCTGCGGCTCAGGTGTGTTTCCGACACGGTGAAGCCTCAGCCGCGGGGGACGGCTCCGTTGTTTTGGCTTCTGTATCAAAGCGTCTCAGCGAGACTCGTTTAGCTAGTGAGCTCCAAACACGTCTTCGTGCCAGGTGATGCTGTCGTCCCCGGCGACCAAACAAAAGGTGGACTCGCATCTCGCCTGGCTGAGCTTCAGTTTCCCACCGCCGAGGGTGTGTGTGTGTGTGTGTGTGTGTGTGTGTGTGTGTGTGTGTGTGTGTGTGTGTGGACTGAACACACCATGCATTGTTCACCCCCCCCCTCCTCTGCTCACTGTCCCCCTGTCCATCCTCCCCCTCCCTCCTCCTCCTCTTCTATAAACCCACTAACATCCTTCACATCAGCTGAACAACAGAGAGGAGGAAGCAGGATCCAGGACAGACTGAGAGAAACATTCCTTCATTTGACAGTTTCATCTTCAAACCTCCATCATTTACAGATTCACTCATTAAATCTGTGGACGCACTTAAAGGGACAGTTCAACGCTTTCTGCTTCTCTTCCTCAGTGAAACGTTCACATGGATCATGTTCAGAGTCGCAAAGCTCCGCCCACACATCACTGTCGCTATGGTGACGTGTTTTCCAGCCTCTAAAGTTTAAAACTCTGGGGTCGTGTGGACGGTCGTGTTTCTGATACGGAGCTAAAACACTGATCTGGACAGAGGTCGATTTATTATGTAGTTAGCATAGCTTAGCATAAAGACAGGAAACAGAGGGAACTGTTAGCCCGACTAACGACCAGCTGCTGTGAACATTCTGTGTCTCTGTGGTTGGAGTTTGAGGTCAAGACTTTGTTTTGTAAATGCTGATGTTTTAATACAGTTTTAATTTACATGTTAATTACAAATGAAATGATTTATTATCTGATCATCTTTAATCTGCAGCTTCCAGTCACATGATCAAGGATCATTTCCATGACAACTGGGTGAAACACTGAAGATCATGTGACTGGAAGCTGCAGCTCCAACCCAGTCGATCCTGAGGTGAGTTGTTCTGGAACTTTCACTCAGATGATCTTCACTTTCCAAT
This sequence comes from Hippoglossus hippoglossus, assembly GCF_009819705.1. NCBI lineage: Eukaryota > Metazoa > Chordata > Actinopteri > Pleuronectiformes > Pleuronectidae > Hippoglossus > Hippoglossus hippoglossus. Next base: position 27,279,907 of record NC_047160.1, read on the forward strand.
GTTGTTTCAATCAGATTCAAACACATAAATTCAGTTGAAAATAATAATTATTTCACTTCATTTGTTAAACAGCTGAAGATCCAGAAACTCGACTTTAAATAATCATGAGATTTTATTTCTTAGAAATCAGACACTAAACTTTGAACATTTATTTTCTCTGAAAAGTTGAAGATTAATTCCCGACACGACCTCCGACCTGAAACTGAAGATGACAGCTCTCGTCTTATGCTAAGCTAAGCTAAGCTAAGCTAAGCTAAGCTAAACTAAGCTAAGCTAAACACGCTTCCAGCTGTGAAGTAAATGACGACAGATCTGAAACCATGTGAACAAGTCGCACACATGTTGAACTGCTCCTTTAATCAGAACTAATAAAGACAAACACACACACTCATACACACACTCATACACACACTCATACACAGACACACACACTCATACACTGACACACACACTCATACACTGACACACACACTCATACACTGACACACACACTCATACACACACTCATACACATACACACACTCATACACAGACACACACACTCATACACACACTCATACACTGACACACACACTCATACACTGACACACACACTCATACACTGACACACACACTCATACACTGACACACACACTCATACACTGACACACACACTCATACACAGACACACACACTCATACACACACTCATACACAGACACACACTCATACACAGACACACACACACATACACACACTCATACACAGACACACACACTCATACACAGACACACACACTCATACACACACTCATACACAGACACACACACACATACACACACTCATACACTGACACACACACTCATACACTGACACACACACTCATACACTGACACACACACTCATACACTGACACACACACTCATACACAGACACACACACTCATACACTGACACACACACTCATACACAGACACACACTCATACACAGACACACACACACATACACACACTCATACACAGACACACACACTCATACACACACTCATACACAGACACACACACACACACACACACACACACACACACACACACACGTGCAGTTTGTGTGGATGAAGATTCTCATGTTGGTTTTTGTTTTATTGAAGTTATGGATCAACTTTGTCAGATGTTCAGCTGTTTGTGCTCCGAGCTTCTTCCTCCAGACCTCGGCCCCATGAGCCAGGGACACATTCCTCCTCCTCATCCTCCTCCTCCTCCTCCTCATCCTCCTCCTCCTCCTCCTCCTCCTCCTCCTCCTCATCCTCCTCATCCTCCTCCTCCTCCTCCTCATCCTCCTCCTCCTCCTCCTCCTCCTCCTCCTCCTCATCCTCCTCCTCCTCCTCCTCATCCTCCTCCTCATCCTCCTCCTCCTCTTTCTCCTCCTCCTCCTCCTCCTCCTCATCCTCCTCCTCCTCTTTCTCCTCCTCTTTCTCCTCATCCTCCTCCTCATCCTCTTTCTCCTCCTCCTCTTTCTCCTCCTCCTCTTTCTCCTCCTCCTCCTCCTCCTCTTTCTCCTCCTCTTTCTCCTCCTCCTCTTTCTCTTCCTCCTCCTCTTTCTCCTCCTCTTTCTCCTCCTCCTCCTCCTCCTCTTTCTCCTCCTCCTCCTCCTCCTCCTCCTCCTCCTCTTTCTCCTCCTCATCCTCCTCCTCCTCCTCATCCTCCTCCTCCTCCTCCTCCTCCTCCTCTTTCTCCTCCTCATCCTCCTCCTCCTCCTCCTCCTCCTCCTCATCCTCCTCCTCATCCTCCTCTTCATCCTCCTCCTCCTCTTTCTCCTCCTCCTCTTTCTCCTCCTCCTCCTCCTCCTCCTCCTCCTCTTTCTCCTCCTCCTCCTCCTCCTCCTCTTTCTCCTCCTCCTCCTCCTCCTCCTCCTCTTTCTCCTCCTCATCCTCCTCTCCATCATCGTCCTGCACAACCCACCTCATTTCTTCTGCTCACTCCCCCCCCCCTCCTCCCTCCGTCCGTCTGCTCGTTACGTCCTCTGTAGGTTTGCCCCCCCACACACGTCTTCCTCACCTCCTCCTCTTCCTCTTCTTCCTCTGCTCCCATAGGCCCTTACTCATTCTCTCCTGTCCATATGGTTTCTGCAGTCAAACAGAAGAGCGCCTTCGCCCCCGTCGTGCGGCCACAGACCTCCCCGCCCCCCACCTGCACCACCACCAATGGCAGCAACCTCCAGGGTGAGCATCCCCCCCCCACCCCCTCCCACCTGTCAGCACCCGTCCTCGTCCTCGTCCGCAGACGTCCAGTGTAAACATGACGATTTCAAACCTCCGGTTCAAAGTTGATCCATAACTTCTGATTTTCCTTCATCTCATTCAACTTGAACTCTTTATTTCTCATTCTCTCTCTAAACATGTTGGTTTTTCTTTGTATTAAACTTTAAATGTTCAGATTAAATCTACGTTTAGATCCAGATTGTGTTTGTGAGACGTTGGTTTGATTCTGTGTCTCTGTGTTTCAGCCATGGCCGGTCTCATCGTCCCGCCCATGTGAGGACGATACAGCCTGACTCCTCCCCTCCCAACCCAGCGCTGATGGCCCCGCCCACCTGAAACACCACCGCTAACAGCGAGAAATCCTTCCCATCATCCCTCACTCCGACCCCCCCCCCCCCCCCCCCCCCCCCCCCCGATCCAGGATCGACCACACGAAGAAAACCAGAGCCCCGACTCTTCACCTGTCGCCTCGGCAACAACAGCATCAAACCCGTTCTGTTTTCTGATGATGGACGTAGAGGCCACGCCCCCTCAGTGGAGGTTTGAGGACAGGAATGTGAACTGTGGGCGGAGCGGGGGCGGGGCGTGCAGTATCATTTAACAGGTTAGTTTGAGTCGTGGGCGGAGTTTAACCACTGTGAGACGGGAAGGAGGCGTGTCCACCGGGAGCTTCACATTTAAAGGGCCATTCCACAGTTTCTATATTTGAAATCTTTTATTTTCAGTCACACTGAACATGAGTTCAAATTTAAATCTGAAACCAGAACGTCGTCTGATCCAGACTCTTTAAAACCGACTCAAACATTTAACCTGACGTGAAACTACATTTGTTTAATTTCATCTGGAAACGAAGAAACGCACCAAAGAAACACAGAAAAATATAAAACCAGTCGGAAACAAATGTTCTTCAACTGAATATTAACAATTCACATTATTCATATGATATCGATTCATTGCTGAACCTGAGTCGGACCGAGTCCAGAAACCAGGAGGAAACGTTTTCCTTTTCAAATCTGGAAAATAAAAACCATCAGATGGTTTCCAGAAATTAATCTGAGATCCTGAACCTTTTCCCCACAAACCCAGAAGTTTTCATGTTTTTGTTTCATCCTCTGAAAAGAAGGAAACTTTTCTAAGATAAATAAAAGAATGAACAGACGAGTTTTCTTTCATTCTCACGTTTACTTTCGACGTCTCTGGTTCTTGAATCAGTTCGTTGGTTCTGTTCCGCAGCCGTCGAGTCGTAGAACCAGAAAAGCTTCAACACTTTTATTCACATTAAGGTTCCAGGTTTCTTCTTATTCCTGATTGTGCTTATTTTCTATGTATTTATAAAGTTCCTTTGTGATTTAGGCCTGAACGATAGTCTCAGATATATATGTAAACACATTTGATGTCTTAATACCTTTTAGATATTGTAAAAAAAGTGAACAAGTGAGAGGAATTAACCTTTTTGTAAAAACAAAAAATACGTCATGACGTGGTCTCCCTGTTTTGGAAACAGGACGTAAAAAAAAACGCTTTCATCACTTTTGTATAAAAATGCTTTTCCGATACGATATTTAACTTTTTGTAAACAGCATCATTTGTGTTTCCCTGGTTCTTCTTGTCCTTTGTGTATTATTGTGAAATGTATAATCATGGTTATTTCTTAATGCACTATTTTCGTTGGGGCACTTAATAAGAGCAATGCATCCGAGCAAAAAATTTAAAAAAGCTACAAGTTTTTTTAAAAAAGAAGAAGAAGGATAGAACGATATGCACCGAGATGTTTTTTTTTTCTGGCAGAAATCCTCGTCATGTGAACGTTTATATTTCAGAAGCTTCATAATATTCCAACACTTTTACTTTTGATGTGTAGAAGACGATAATATTTTATCCATTAATATGAAACTCAAACCTGCTCGTCGTGTTTTTAAAACCAGGCGAGATTTTAAAACGAGTCACTGATCTCAAGGAACCTTCCATCGATGTTGTTGTTGATGGTGCTGTTTTCGTCGTTGCACACAATCCAGATCATTTACTTATGCAACTGTTTCCTGTTCCGTAACGCCAGCTGGTCGTCCACCAGGGGGACTTCCTGTTTGATGCCTTACGATCGACCACCGAGTCTCCGCCGCTGTTTTCATCCTTTAGCTCTGCAGCGTTTAACCAGAACGTTCCACTCGTCCAGTCGCTCTCCAGTCAAACTGGGAGAGGTTTGATTTCCTGCACCAAATATTCATCCCTCAGGTTCCACCGACAAAATAAAAACCTAGGTTCAAGTGTCAGACGCAGGTTTTACTGAAGAATCACTTCTGTATGACGTAATTATGCTTTAGCATCATCACCAGAAATTACATAAAACATTTATATTTAAAAGATGTGTATATAAATAATTATCACAGCATCAGTGTCAAATCATAAGAAAGATTCTCAAACTTATTTTAACAAATCAAAATTCCGTTTGTAAAAATTACCCAAATTCAGAAATCACAACATAAGATACATGTTTTATTTGAAATGAAAAGATTTAAATCTGGACTTATTTATTCACAGCATCGTAAATATAGAATTCATGATGACAATAAAATCAAACCTGATCTTTATGATAATTAGAATGAATCCACTTCAGTCGTTCATGTTGTTGTAGAAATAGTTTTTTTTTCAAACTGTAAAGAAAGAATCAAGAATCATCTGTTTTTCCGTCATAAAAAACTTCGACGTCTGAAGTTTGAGCTGATTCAACTCTGACTTTATGCAAATTCAGCCGGACGGAGAAGTTGTGTCAGAAGCAGCGACGCGTCCGAACCTGCAGCTCGTCTCCGTCAGCTCGATGATCAGATGTTTTTCGTCGCAGTCGTAGAAAGTTTCTTCTCTCCTGCTTTTCAAAGTTACTTATGTTTGACTCCAATGTGAACGAGGGCAGAGGAACTGCATCTTTGTGAAATATGAAATATATCATCAAAGTATATTAAAGCACAATGTTTAATTAATGTCTTTAGAATACAGACAGGGGGCGACACCTCCACCTTCTTTCTTTTCTGTCTCTGGCCATGCTGTAAATAGATGCATGTTCTTTTGTTTGGTATTTTCCTGTGATCCAGTGCTTTTTGTACAGAAACAGTCTAATAAAGATTAAATTTGGCTTGAACCCGTCGACCGTCTCATTAATTCACCAGGAGGAAATACTGGGGGGGGGGGGGGTGTTACAGGGACCGTCTACTTTGATTCTTTAGTCTGGTCCACGTCCCATCTGCTAACATGGAGGAGGTCTATGACCGATACTGCAGCCAGACACCAGGGGGCGATCCAGATGAGCTGACATGTCGTCCAGTCAATCAGAGGTTTAATCATGACTGATAAGAACCAATCAGGACGAGGATGATGGACAGGTGTCAGTCAGAACAGGACAAACATGTAATTATGTTTAATTCAGCTTTTATTTTTTAAACCTGCTGAGATTTGATTCTGACTTCCTGTCTGGATTAAGTTCAGAGAAAACGAGCTGAGACAGTTGATGGATAACATATATTAAATAATTATAATATATAATAAATATATATATAAAGAAATGTAAATATACAAATATATTATATATAAAGAAAATCTATTTAAATGTATGAAATGTTCAGTTCAGGTGAAAACGTTGTGAATCAGTTTGAGCTACAGGAAGCAGCTGTGACATCATCGTTTCCATCGTGATAGGACTGAAGGACCAGTGCGTGTGTGTGTGCGTGCACGTGCGTGTGTGTGTGTGTGTGTGTGCTACGCACAAAAGTTGAGCAACTTTTTACTCACTGAGATAGAGCTCTAACTAAACACTGACTTGGATCAGGATCAGAATCCGGTTCAGGACCAGGTTCAGGTTCAGGACCAGGATCAGGACCAGGACCAGGTGTGTATTATGTAAGCGCTGGAGACATTGTGTTTTCAGTTTGTCTGACTGTGACCTTCGACCTTTGACCTTTGAAATCTCATCAGTTCTGAAACTATAAAACCGGATCAGATCTCAGTGTGAACATCTGTTAACATCCGGTGTGAATCAGGTTCAGATCAACGATCTGAAAACGCCTGTTCTCCGACATCGCGCTGTACGGTCGTCATGACAACGCTTCCTCCCATGTGTGGTAATGTTCACAGATCAAAGAGATAAAAACATTTACTTCTTGTTTCTATTTAGAATCTTTAGGATGTTTTAATGACATCACAGGAAGTAAAAATACCAAAACAATAAATAAAAATACGTCACTGACGACATTTTAACATTTAAAACCTAAACCTGAGCATTTAAATGATATTTCATAATGTAATTATTTATTCAGACTCTTTCACTTATTTCATCTGCATTTTAAATTGTCTTATTAAAAATAATAAAATGTCAAAATTATGGTATAACAGTTTTTTTTATAGTTTCTGAGGTGAAAACTTTGAATAAAAAAACTAAAAACATTCCATCGTCTTTAAAACTCTTCTTCTTCTTCTGCATGTTTCAACAGCAGCAACTGAGACAGCGCCATCTGCTGTTCATCAGAGGAGGAACACACACACACACACACACACACACACATATATATATATATATATATATACACATATATATATGTACACATCATCATCATGTTTATGTCATTCATCTTTATCTATACATCGATAAAGATGAATGACATATACATATGTATACATATGACTTGGCTGGACGTGATTGGACGTCAGACTTTGTGGACAACGCCTCCTGAGGAGAAGGAGGCGGGGCCTCTTTACACCTGCTCCCTCCTTCATCTGTCTTCGTTTCTCCAGCAGGATGTTTGTCTTGGCTTCGCCCGACACGGTGACTTAATCCTTCGCTGCTATTGTTAAACATCTCTGCAGCAAAAACATAATGAAAACCAAATGTGTCGGAGCAGCTTCGGGTTTCAGGCCTTTAACTACGTTACGTTTCCAGCACGTCGAGGCCAAATAACTCACTTATGTTTCCCTTGTAACTTTACGCCAAACATGAGATCTTTGCTTTGTCAAAGCTGGTGAGTATCAAACCAACTGTATCAATAGGAAAACAGTTTTAATAAGCATTCCCTGCAGGCGGGGGCCGAGGAACACCTCTCACCTGGAAGCTATTAGAGCCGACAGGAAATGGAGGCAGAGATCGAGTGCTTCCCAATAATGTGCGTCCCCCCGGAGAGAGGAAATATGTAGATTCATCATAAAACATCTCGCAGAGAAACAGAGGAGAGACAGCTGGGCACCTCCAACATCACATCACACCAACATCTGTGGACGAGCGGATCACGTTTCATCGCTCATGTCACAGCATCGAACCGTAAACACCGTCTCCAGATGGACCCTATGGAAGATCGGCCCTGCCAAACAAACACATGGAATAAATAATTATGTGAAACTAATGCAACGTGTCCAAGTTAAAACATTTTGATTTAGTGCGTCGTAATTTTAACCTAGTACGTCTTAATATTGACGGATCGTACTCTGAGTATCTTTTATTTTTATATCATTTCTGTTCTGGCACCAATGTGCTTCCATACATCTTATTATCCTTTTGACGGACGGATTTATTCTTCGTCCTTCACGTCATCGTCCATTAAATCTACGAATCTTCCTCGTCTCCATTGAAATTCCTGAAGCGCTGCGATCATCATCAGGACGTCTCAGAGGCCGAAATCAGTGTTAATAAATCAATCCCCGGCCCGGGTGAGCTCGCCGCCGCTCCCCCGGCTGCTTGCTAAACAAATGGATTCAGCATGTTTAATGAGGGCGGGGGGGAGGCGGAGGTAACTAATACCTTTAATGATCTCAGCAGACCAAAATCCTGGCACCCGCCCAGAGCCGGCGGCCGGGGAGATGTTTTGGACGGAGCTGCCGCGGCGGTCATGGATGAAGATGCTCCGGTGGCGTGGCAGATTTACGTCCGAGCGCTGGACACGGAAAAGGCCATGAATTAGGAGGCGGTGAAACGGGCCACACACTGACATCACAGGCCTGCGCACGGAAGGTTAAACGGCGTCTGGGGGAAGTGAAGTGATGATACAGGCAGACGAGGGTTTGGGAGCCGGACGCTGTTTCCCTTCGTCGGCTGTTTTGAAAATTTACTGAACCTTTAAAAACGCTGCGTCTCCTCGGTGCTGCGTTCGAGTCCTGAGGCCTGAGAGAGGACGCATGTGTCAACAGGAAGAACGTCCGTGTCTTACACACTTTTAAATAAAGATATTAAACTCACACGTTCTGCAACAGAACCACCAGGAACCTGCAGGAGACGCCAACATCTCAGGTGGTCACACTTCATTTATATCTGATTATTATTATAGTTAATACTTCATATTCACTATAGTTTATTTCTAATAATTATCAGGTCAGGTTCTGTGGTGGATCAGGTCTGGATTTCTTCTGTGTTTAGACTCTGTCTTTGAGGTGGATGTGTTTGTTTTTTCAGTGATGGATTGTGGGTAACACTTCAACATGGAGGGACCCTGTGGGTCCTGACTCGTCCCCTGAGGACACTTCGTCTTCACGGGGCACAAACGGATTCTGGGGGCAACCGCCTCGAGTCCATTGACCTCAGAGACGACCTCCACAGAATCCAGTCGTTGACATGACGCCATCATGAAAAAGACTCAGAGGTTTCAGGCTGACAACAGCTGATGTCCGTCAACGGCAACGAGTGTCCAATGCCACAGGGACGTCCTCAGGGAGCGTCAAGGTCCAACACTACTGTTAATGCAGCTCTGCACACACACACACACACACACTTGGGGGGGAACAGTGACATAACAGTGAGGGAACAGGGAACAGTGAGGGAGCAGTGAGGGAGCAGTGAGGGAACAGGGAACAGTGAGGGAGCAGTGAGGGAACAGGGAACAGTGAGGGAACAGGGAACAGGGAACAGTGAGGGAACAGGGAACAGTGAGGGAACAGTGAGGGAGCAGTGAGGGAACAGTGAGGGAACAGTGAGGGAGCAGTGAGGGAACAGGGAACAGGGAACAGTGAGGGAACAGGGAACAGTGAGGGAACAGGGAACAGTGAGGGAACAATGAGGGAGCAGTGAGGGAACAGGGAACAGTGAGGGAACAATGAGGGAGCAGTGAGGGAACAGGGAACAGTGAGGGAACAGTGAGGGAACAATGAGGGAGCAGTGAGGGAACAGGGAACAGTGCGGGAGCAGTGAGGGAACAATGAGGGAGCAGTGAGGGAACAGGGAACAGTGAGGGAACAGTGCGGGAACAGGGAACAGTGAGGGAGCAGTGAGGGAACAGTGAGGGAACAATGAGGGAGCAGTGAGGGAACAGTGAGGGAACAATGAGGGAGCAGTGAGGGAACAATGAGGGAGCAGTGAGGGAACAGTGAGGGAACAGTGAGGGAACAGGGAACAGTGAGGGAGCAGTGAGGGAACAGTGAGGGAACAATGAGGGAGCAGTGAGGGAACAGTGAGGGAACAATGAGGGAGCAGTGAGGGAACAGGGAACAGTGAGGGAACAATGAGGGAGCAGTGAGGGAACAGGGAACAGTGAGGGAACAGTGCGGGAGCAGTGAGGGAACCACTGCAGTGACCTGCCTCACCTCCTGTTTCACAGCTGTTGACCAACATCCCAGAATCTCCTCTTCTGTCTGATTCTCAGCTGATGAAGCTTCGTGTTCACATCAACGTTCTTCTCCCGTCAGCGCAGCTGCAGCAAAGTTTCCAAACGTTACCTCATGATGAGAAGAAAGATGCAGCTTTGATTCCACGGAGCTGAAGTTGCATCACAGGCTCATTAAGGCCGTGGACACAGATTTACACACATCACAACACTTTTATAAGACGGTTGATGGGATTCAAGCCTTCGCACAGCAGCGTATAAATATTTACCTGCAGAGCGTCTGACTCCATCTGTCCGGCGCCGCTCGGCCCTCGTCGGTTTCCCACCGGGAGCCGTGAAGACGGAGCAGAGATCCGGGCTGACCGAGACTCTTATTAAAACAATGAAGCTCATAATTATCCTGGAATTCCAAAGCAGTGCTATAGTTGTAATGAGGCCACACAGGAGCCGGCTTATAAAGAATGAATGTAATAAATAAGCCATTAGATGGGCAGTAAAAAGAGGAGGATGTAAAAGAAAAAGACAACAACGCTGAAACCAGTTCAGACACGTCTCCAGTCTCTGGATGAGCGTTTGGAGAAGTTTCTATTTTCAAACACTTTTTCTGTTGTGAGTCCAACGTGTCAAATGTGACACTAATAATGTGAACATGTTCAGAACATGCAGCAAAATTTCAGGACCTGAATTTACAGAAAAGACACAATCAGATAAAAGGATTCCCTCTCATTGGTTCCGATCGTCCCGAAGCTCCGACAGTTTGGTGACGATGATCAAAAGTTCGGGACCAAGAAGAAAGAAAAAAGCGTAAAGACGTCAGATAAACAATAAACAGATTCAGTAGAACTCACAGTGTCTAAACACACGTACACAACATTAACTACACAAACAAACATACAAACATAAACAACCTATCAAAATAAGTATATACAAACAAATAGGATTCACTTTAAACAAATAATAACAAAGTCAAACAAAGAAGTTTCAACTCATTCTAAATCTGTTTGTGTGCATTGTTTGTTACCAGGATTTGAACATGATCTGTCAGCTCCATGACTTTGGGATGTGATACGTTGACCCAGTGTGATGATGTCTTCTCCTTTGCATCATACACAGATTATACAGACTTGTTGACTTTGTGACCTTCGTCCATCTTTGTTCTGTAAAGTGCGATTCATGTAAACAAATGTGTGTTTGATGCAGTTTGTTGAGTTTGTCCAGCGTTAGGATGCATTTACTCCAGATTAGATTCTTATAACATAATATTTATCGCCTTAGTGAGTTTATCATTGGGCCACGATCGCTGCTGCACAGGCTCTGACTGCAAATAACATCATCACCACAAGATGGCAGCGTTTGCATTTTAGCTTC
>NC_047160.1:27296077-27308577 GCF_009819705.1 Hippoglossus hippoglossus
CGGAGGAAATAGTTATCATTTTAATGACGCTCTCCATTCATTAAAACTCTCCTCTTCCCTCCTGTGGTTTGGAAGCAGATTCATACAAAAGCCTCGCTTCAATTACCTCCGAGTTAACCCGCCCTCCACATTCACATGCAGGGGCCCCGTCCCCGAGGTGTGGCCCTGAGATCCAGCCTCTGGCCCCTGCTGCTGTTAAACAGGAGAAACCTGAACCTGGAGCCCCCCCCCCCATCAGACAGACTGGCATCCATCATGTGTCACCGGCAGAGTCCTGGTGTCTGTCATGAACCGACACGGTGGTCGAGTGTAAAGAGGCGGCACGAGGCCGAGAGGTCACATGACTACACATCGTCTCTATTTTTTAATTCACAGCCGCAGGTTTGATTCCAGACTTTGATCGTGTTGCCGGTGGATTTAACCAACTTGACTTTGGACTGAAATACTCATCGTCAAATCTTTTAAATCAAGTGGAGTCGCCCCCTGCTGGGCGTTACACAGAATACAGGTATTTCAACTTTGGCTTAATTTTCTGGACCAGACCTGCAGAGACCTGCAGAGACGAAACCTGCAGAGACGAAACCTGCAGAGACGAGACCTGCAGAGACGAGACCTGCAGAGACGAGACCTGCAGAGACTAAACCTGCAGAGACGAAACCTGCAGGGACGAGACCTGCAGAGACGAGACCTGCAGAGACGAAACCTGCAGGGACGAGACCTGCAGGGACGAGACCTGCAGGGACGAGACCTGCAGAGACGAAACCTGCAGGGACGAGACCTGCAGAGACCAGACCTGCAGGGACGAGACCTGCAGAAACGAGACCTGCAGAGACCAGACCTGCAGGGACGAGACCTGCAGAGACCAGACCTGCAGAGACCAGACCTGCAGGGACGAGACCTGCAGAGACCAGACCTGCAGGGACGAGACCTGCAGAGACCAGACCTGCAGGGACGAGACCTACAGGGACGAGACCTGCAGAGACCAGACCTGCAGGGACGAGACCTGCAGAGACCAGACCTGCAGAGACCAGACCTGCAGAGACCAGACCTGCAGGGACGAGACCTACAGGGACGAGACCTGCAGAGACCAGACCTGCAGGGACGAGACCTGCAGAGACCAGACCTGCAGAGACCAGACCTGCAGGGACGAGACCTGCAGAGACCAGACCTGCAGGGACGAGACCTGCAGAGACCAGACCTGCAGAGACCAGACCTGCAGGGACGAGACCTACAGGGACGAGACCTGCAGGGACGAGACCTGCAGAGACCAGACCTGCAGGGACGAGACCTGCAGAGACCAGACCTGCAGAGACCAGACCTGCAGAGAACAGACCTGCAGAGACCAGACCTGCAGAGACCAGACCTGCAGGGACGAGACCTACAGGGACGAGACCTGCAGAGACCAGACCTGCAGAGACCAGACCTGCAGAGACCAGACCTACAGGGACGAGACCTGCAGAGACCAGACCTGCAGAGACCAGACCTGCAGGGACGAGACCTACAGGGACGAGACCTGCAGATCTGCAGGGTGTTTAACGCTGAACTCTCCTTGTGCAGAATATTAACGTGAATGTCGTCTTATAACTTATTTTCACATTTTATTATTTATTTATTCATTATTTTTAGAGAAAGAAACTTTTAGCAGCTTTTCGATGGCGTTTTATTGTGTTGTTGTTTAAGAGATGTATCTTTTTATAATAATAGTAAAGTTGTGTTGTATTATCTTTACATCATACATTGTGTTTATAGATCTGAATTATTACATTAAAACAAAGTACAGATATAAATATCATATTTTACTGATCTGAACAGTTTCTGTGACTTTTTATTTTAAATACGTGATAAATATATTTAATTGTTTTTTTCAATGTAATGTAAAAGTACCAATACCACAAGGTAAAATACTCTTAAAGTTACAACACGTCTCCTCACATCTTCTACCATCAGGAAGTCCTCAGTACCACTGCTGCTTCATCTCCATCAGACATTCTGTAGAAACACTTTAAACATGAAGTTACAAACTGGTTCTTCTCATGTAGTGAATCCTGTTGTTGTGTTGATGTGTTGTTGTGTTGTTGTGTTGTTGTGTTGATGTGTTGTTGTGTTGATGTGTTCAGGTCCATCAGCACCTGTTGGACTTGTGTCCTGGGAGAGGATCCTCACATGGGACTGAGCTTTATTCACTGATCACTAAGTTTCTGTTTGACTCTTGTTGAGTTAAGAACAGAGGAAGTTGATCCTTGTTAACATCTATGAGACATTATTATTAAAATGTACTTAAAACTATGTAAAATAAAACTTATATAATACTTCATCAGCATATTATTGTTTTATATAAACTCAGAATGTTTAGTCCACTGAGTCTCATCATAGGGGGCGGAGTCTTTCTGAAGTCACATGACTGATGAGAGACGACAGAAGAGAAAAAAGTTGTGTGTAGTTTGTGAGTTTTTCTCTTTTACTTTGTTTTGTCTTTACAGAATCTTCTTTCTTTCTTTCCCTCCTTCTCTCCTTTCTTTTCTTCCTTCATCCCGACGTCCATTTATCCTCATTTTCTCTGTCCTTCCTCTCTTTCACTCTTTTCTTTCGTCCCTTCTTTATTCCTGTCGTTACTTTTCTTTCTCACGTTTTCCACCTGATATCCTCTGGGGGAACTTTTAACATGTTGCCTTCTTGTGTTTAAGTCTTTTTCAGTTGTTGTATTTTCTGTCGGCTCAGATTGCTGCAGGTTGCGCAGCTTCGCCGCCGCCGCTGGCAGCTAAACGATGCAAGCAGACCCACGACTACAATTATGATGAAATCAAAGCAATTTGGTTTGTCTCTTTTTGTTTGGAGTGTCTCATTAATACGAGATAAACCGCAGACATCAAAGAGAATCTGCAACGACGAATGAAACGCTGACGACCATCTCCGTTCATTTGTTTCTCTAAATCTCGTCCAAAAAGAAACACTCCAGCTAATTGCAGATTTTGATCTGCGGCACATTTGCATGTCTGTGAAGCTTCGGTGTTTCTGCGAGTGTAGAAGCTTCCTCTCACCTGGGGGCCGACACTGTAACACCTTTTTAAAATGGCAGAAAACAACATTTGATTAGGGACTAATCACGATTTTCTCTGAACAACACTTTTAATATTTCAGGCTCTTTCTCCGGATGCAAATGAGCACGTTAGTCGCGCCGCACATTAAGAAGTCAGAGCACAGCCGAGTGTTTTTCACTCTTTTCTCGTTGTGTAATTAGGGCCCAAATGTTAATGAATTATGCTAATTCCTAACAATTAGCATATAATATTGGAGACAATCAACAATTAGCATATGCTGCGTTGAAGAACAATCAGAAGCTGCTGCAGTCCCATGCCGCCGCTCGGCCTGATGTATAGGAGCGGCCCGGCGAGCAGGGTGATCTGATTACATGCAGAATCAGCATGCTAATTACTGCAGCCTCCTCCGCCTCACCCGCTGTACTGCAGCTCCACAGGGGGAGGGGGGAGGGGGAGGACCACGCTCAACACCCCCTTAACCTCCCGGGACACGGGGTGAGGGGGGGTGCTGCTCGTCTGCTTTTATTTTACAGAGGTCACAGTGGTGACCTCTTTGGAACCAGAGAAGTTCACAGCTCACTTTTCAAAGATGTGAGTCCAGATTATATTTGACCTGCAGCCGGTCGGACATCAGCCGTGTAACATGGGTCACATGTTTAATTTGTCTCGTTCATACAGACGTTAAGACGACGCCATGACGACACGGACCCAGACAATGTGGACCTGTTGCTGCCCCGTGTGTGAAAGACGGGACCTGGAACCACAGACTGTAACTAAAGATGGACGACATGATGGCTACCAAAAGTGAAGGCAAATCATCACAATCGCCCCCTGGTGGCTGGCTGCATTACAGGTCAGAAACCTCCTCCATGTTAGCAAGTGGGACATGGACCAAACTAAAAAATCTAAGTAGAAGTTAAATGTTTGTCAAAGATGGTTTCTGTCATTTCAGGTCATTCTTATCTCACTGATGTTTGTAGGTCGAGTGTGTGTATGGGTGTGACTTCAATCTATCAATCTATCAATCAATCAATCAATCAATTGGCTTCGGTGTGTTTACTGGATCAGTTGATTCAACCTGGTGTAAAGATGCAGCTCATGTGTGATGTGTCTGTTCTTGTGATCATGTGACGTGTTGAACCCAGCGTGGATCCTCTTGGACGTTTTCGGAGCTGAAGCGTTTTTATGATGGAGAAACAAACTGTTTAGTCTTCGACTTATTAGAGAAAAGCTGGATTGGGTGAAGATGAACTGAGAGTTTCTTGTGATTAAAGAATTAAAAACGTCGGGTCACACATGAAGCTGACGAACATTGAAATCAAGAATAAACTCGCTCACTTCTTAGAAAATACTGTTACAGACTTGACTTAAAGCTGCGTCGGGGGGGATCACGTTCGCTGATCCCACAAATCGCTGCAGAAGAATTTTAATCATTTGGACGTCGACGTGTTTGCACCGTTTCCTCTGCAGGTTCCCAGGGTGCCAGGCTCAGGGCCTCGGGCCCCATGCAGCTCAGAGCCCGGTTCAGTTGGCTGCAGGCCGGCAGGAAGGGCGTGGAGCCAAGGCCCGGGTCCTGGATATCCATTTGGAACTCATTAAAGATCTCCAATGGACATGGGGCCCCGGTTCCCACCTCCTCCGGGGACCTTGCACTGTCTGAGCTCATTTACAGAGTGTCCTCTCCGACTGACAGCCTCTAATTCGCATTTGAATTTAGGTCACATTGATCTGGGCCTCGGTCCAAAGCCCGGTCCCCGAGGATCCCAACAGCCAACAGCCGGGCAGAGAGCATCTTACTGTTACCCCCCCCCGCTCGGCGGCGTGGAGACACTCCGGCCCTCAAACAGGCTGCAGCTCTGCAGGTGAGGACGTCTCTGACGACTGAGGACACAGAAGCTTTCAGAACTACATTCACACTTTGGTCTTTGAGTGACGCAGCGGATTTCAGAGGACGAGAGTCAAGATTTGACTCAAACTAAAACGAGCTAAAAATAAAAACCAGGGAAGATCACACACACGCACACACACACACACACACACACACACACACACACACAGGAACCTGCTGCTGTTTCAGGGTCAGTTTAAGAAGAGGGAGAACTTATATTTTAATTTTGCCGGCTGTGGCTCAGCGGTTCAATCCCAGTCTTCCCCATTCAGAATGCTGAAGTGTCCTTGGGCAAGATACTGAACCTCAAACCTAACCCTGACCCATCATCATCATCTTCATCATCATCACCATCATCTTCATCATCCTCGGACACCTGCCCTCATCTTCCTCACAGACGTGTGGAACAAATGATTTCTATCATCACCTGCAGCTGCTGCGACGCTGCGAGGCCACAGGAGCCATTTTGATTGTCTGTAATAAATAACCCTTCAGAGGGAGATGAATAACTCCTCTGGAGTCTCTGCTCGTTGTCGTCCTCTCTGTGAAGAGGAGGCCGAGTCCAGAGGAGAAACTCCTCCTCCTCCTCCTCCTCCACATTATACGTTTCCACTCATATTAATTTTTGCAACAGATTGCGGTGTAGAATTAATGTATTTTTCAGCAGCAGCCTCACATCTCAACAACTCGGTTACTCTCAACATTTAAAATAAATAAATTAAAGGTGTCCTGTAGCAGCAGCTGCATCATTACAAGTGCTCCTGTGAGACCAAATTAAGCCACAGAATGTATATCTAATATACAACCTCACTAATGATACGCGTTAAAAGAGCTGCCATGTAGGCGCTGCTTAAAAATTACTCGGGTCATTACGGCGAGTTGAGACCAGATTTATCTGCTGCCAACAAAACACATCATTTGTTTTACCTGCTAATCACACGAGCCGGCTAATTACAGGAGAAACTAAAAGTCTACTTCAGTGTGTGTGTGTGTGTGTGTGTGTTATGGTGATGGATGCGACACAAAATGTAATTTTATTGGAACTGATTTGAGTTTCATGAAACATTAATGTCTTTGGATTTTCACACAGTCTATTGTTTTTATTGTTTGAAGAACCGAAGCAGTTTCCTCCATTAAAATAAAAGAGTGATTTAACTGTTTCTCAGATTCAAACCAACAACGTGTCTCTGAGACGTGAATCGATGAGAACAAAAGAATATTCTGTTTAATTCCAAATAAACAATAACTGATCAGTGTCGTTTTAATCACACAAACTGTGTGTGTGTGTGTGTGTGCGCGTTTTAATAGTTTCTAGTTAGTTTCGGTTTCTCATTGTAATTTAGGGACTAAAGAATTTTGTCTGACATACGTACGTCCTGTCGTCATCACACGTGGGCGGAGTCTACCTATACTCTGATTGGTTTGTAGACGGCGTCTGACATCGGAGTGTTGTCAGTGTCTTTGATCCTAATTTGTCCTTTGATTCTCATTTAAAACACATTTCTAGGACCGCCTTCTTTCAACTTACGTAACATCTCAAAAATCAGACATGTCTCAGAAAGATGCAGGAAAACGAGGTCCAGGCCTTTGTTCCATCCAGACGTGATTATTGTAATTCCTTATTATCAGACTCCAGCAGGAAGTCGTTAAAGACTCTGCAGTTTGTCCTAAATGCTGCAGCACGTGTCCTCACAAGAACCAGGACCAGAGACCACATGTCTCCTGTGTTAGCTTCACTACACTGACTTCCTGTTACATTTAGAATTTAAAATCCTCCTCCTCACCTACATTAATAAAATGGCAGCATCAAACCTTAAAGAGCTGATAGTACCTTATCACCACTAGAGCCCTGAGCTCCCAGAATTCAGGCTGTCGTCCCTAAAGTCTCTAAAGCAGAGGAGGAGCCAGAGCTTCAGCATCAAGCTCCTCTCCTGTGGAATCATTTTTTTCTGCATTTATATAAAATCTAAATGTGTTTTTGACGTGAAGAGAAAAAATATCTTCGTGATGACGAATTTGCTGAACTGGATGTTTTATAATTAATAATTAAAAAGGAAATAACAGTAAATCAGGGTAAAGTTCTGGATAATGATGTTTCTCATCACAGCAGGAAAATACTCTGGATTATTTTCTTTCCCGCGTCTCAAAGTGAAACAGAAAGTGATGAATGTGGATCCGAACCAGAAGCTAAAGCTGTTCCTGAAAAGTTAAAAAAAGAAGCTTAATTACATCGAAACGTCGCCGGACGGCAAACATCTGCATCTTAATCGATTCTGTTTCCTCCCTCCTCCTCTTTTCCCTCCATGTCTTTCAAGATCATTAACTTTATTGGATCGGACATTCCTGTTGCAAAAACAATTCAGTATAATCATTTGCGATGCAACTCCCCAGTGCAGGATGCAAATGCTGCTCGCGCTCGCCGCCCGGCCCGGCAATTACTGACGGAGCACAGATGCGGGCGGCCGCTTCGTCAGAATAAAGTCGAGGCTGCAAATAATGTGATTACTCAGTCATTACATGTTGGAGTGCATTCATTACGGGCAGCAGTGGATTCTGGGCATTGTTGACATCGCCTTGGCAACGCCCGCCACGTAACAGGATGTCAAGTACGTAATGCCCATAATCTCATCTCCACGGCGATCCAAGACTCCCTGAACTCCAGCGAGCTCCACGAGAACCACGGCTGAATGTTAATGAGAGAAAACATGTGAATCACAGTTCGACTCAACTGTCGACACGCGTGTCACAGGAAACACGGAGAAGAAATACAAAGAAACACGGAGAAACAAGAAGAAACAAGAAGAAGAAACACGAAGAAGAAACACGGAGAAGAAACACGGAGAAGAAACACAGAGAAACAAGAAGAAACACGGAGAAGAAACACGGAGAAGAAACAGAGAAACAAGAAGAAACACAGAGAAGAAACAGAGAAACAAGAAGAAACACGGAGAAGAAACAGAGAAACAAGAAGAAATACGAAGAAGAAACACGAAGAAGAAACAAGAAGAAACAAGAAGAAGAAACACGGAGAAGAAACACAGAGAAACAAGAAGAAATACGAAGAAACACGGAGAAACAAGAAGAAACAAGAAGAAGAAACACGAAGAAGAAACACGGAGAAGAAACACGAAGAAGAAACAGAGAAACAAGAAGAAACACGGAGAAGAAACACGGAGAAGAAACAGAGAAACAAGAAGAAACACGGAGAAACAAGAAGAAACACAGAGAAGAAATACCAAGAAGAAACACGGAGAAGAAACACGAAGAAACACGGAGAAACAAGAAGAAGAAACACGAAGAAGAAACAAGAAGAAGAAACACGAAGAAGAAACACGAAGAAACAAGAAGAAGAAACACGAAGAAACAGGAAGAAGAAACACGGAGAAGAAACAAGAAGAAGAAACACGAAGAAGAAACACGAAGAAACAAGAAGAAGAAACACGGAGAAACAAGAAGAAGAAACACGAAGAAACACGGAGAAGAAACACGAAGAAGAAACACGAAGAAGAAACACGGAGAAACAAGAAGAAGAAACACGAAGAAGAAACACGGAGAAACAAGAAGAAACACGGAGAAGAAACGGAGAAGAAACAGGAAGAAACAAGAAGAAGAAACAGGAAGAAGAAACACAAAGAAGAAACAAGAAGAAGAAACACGAAGAAACAAGAAGAAGAAACACGGAGAAGAAACAAGAAGAAGAAACACGGAGAAGAAACAGGAAGAAGAAACAGGAAGAAACACGGAGAAGAAACACAAAGAAGAAACACGGAGAAGAAACAAGAAGAAGAAACACGGAGAAGAAACAGGAAGAAGAAACAGGAAGAAGAAACAGGAAGAAACACGGAGAAGAAACACGAAGAAGAAACACGAAGAAGAAACAAGAAGAAGAAACACGGAGAAGAAACAAGAAGAAGAAACACGGAGAAGAAACAGGAAGAAGAAACAGGAAGAAGAAACAGGAAGAAACACGGAGAAGAAACAGGAAGAAACACGGAGAAGAAACACGAAGAAGAAACAAGAAGAAGAAACACGGAGAAGAAACAGGAAGAAGAAACAGGAAGAAGAAACAGGAAGAAACACGGAGAAGAAACACGAAGAAGAAACACGAAGAAGAAACACGGAGAAACAAGAAGAAACACGGAGAAACACGAAGAAACAGGGAGAAGAAACAGGAAGAAACACGGAGAAGAAACACGGAGAAACAAGAAGAAACACGGAGAAGAAACAGGAAGAAACACGGAGAAGAAACACGAAGAAGAAACACGGAGAAACAAGAAGAAACACGGAGAAGAAACAAGAAGAAACACGGAGAAGAAACACGGAGAAACAAGAAGAAACACGGAGAAGAAACAGGAAGAAACACGGAGAAGAAACACGAAGAAGAAACACGGAGAAACAAGAAGAAACACGGAGAAGAAACGGAGAAGAAACAGGGGGAAGAAACACGAAGAAACAAGAAGAAGAAACACGAAGAAGAAACAAGAAGAAGAAACACGAAGAAGAAACACGAAGAAACAAGAAGAAGAAACACGAAGAAGAAACAAGAAGAAGAAACACGAAGAAGAAACACGAAGAAACAAGAAGAAGAAACACGAAGAAGAAACAAGAAGAAGAAACACGGAGAAGAAACACGAAGAAACAAGAAGAAGAAACAAGAAGAAGAAACAGGAAGAAGAAACACGAAGAAACAAGAACAAGAAACACGAAGAAGAAACAAGAAGAAGAAACAAGAAGAAGAAACACGGAGAAGAAACACGAAGAAACAAGAAGAAGAAACAGGAAGAAGAAACACGAAGAAGAAACACGAAGAAACAAGAAGAAACAGGAAGAAGAAACACGAAGAAGAAACACGAAGAAACAAGAAGAAACAGGAAGAAGAAACACGAAGAAACAAGAAGAAGAAACAAGAAGAAGAAACACGAAGAAACAAGAAGAAGAAACACGGAGAAACAAGAAGAAGAAACACGAAGAAGAAACACGAAGAAGAAACAAGAAGAAGAAACAAGAAGAAGAAACACGAAGAAGAAACACGAAGAAACAAGAAGAAGAAACACGGAGAAGAAACACGAAGAAACAAGAAGAAATACGGAGAAGAAACACAGAGAAACAAGAAGAAGAAACACGAAGAAGAAACACGAAGAAACACGAAGAAGAAACACAAAGAAACAAGAAGAAGAAACACGAAGAAACAAGAAGAAGAAACACGAAGAAGAAACAAGAAGAAGAAACACGAAGAAACAAGAAGAAGAAACACGAAGAAGAAACACGAAGAAGAAACACGAAGAAACAAGAAGAAGAAACACGAAGAAGAAACAAGAAGAAGAAACACGAAGAAACAAGAAGAAGAAACACGAAGAAGAAACAAGAAGAAGAAACACGAAGAAGAAACAAGAAGAAGAAACACGAAGAAACAAGAAGAAGAAACACGAAGAAGAAACACGAAGAAGAAACAAGAAGAAGAAACACGAAGAAACACGGAGAAGAAACACGGAGAAGAAACACAGAGAAACAAGAAGAAGAAACACGAAGAAGAAACACGAAGAAACAAGAAGAAGAAACACGGAGAAACAAAAAGAAGAAACACGGAGAAGAAACACAGAGAAACAAGAAGAAGAAACACGAAGAAGAAACACGAAGAAACACGAAGAAGAAACACAAAGAAACAAGAAGAAGAAACACGAAGAAACAAGAAGAAGAAACACGAAGAAACAAGAAGAAGAAACACGAAGAAGAAACAAGAAGAAGAAACACGAAGAAACAAGAAGAAACACTAAGAAGAAACACGAAGAAGAAACAATAGGAAGAAACAAGAAGAAGAAACAAGAAGAAGAAACACGAAGAAACAAGAAGAAGAAACACAAAGAAACAAGAAGAAGAAACAGGAAGAAGAAACAAGAAGAAGAAACACGAAGAAGAAACAATAGGAAGAAACAAGAAGAAGAAACAGGAAGAAGAAACACAAAGAAGAAACAAGAAGAAGAAACACGAAGAAACAAGAAGAAGAAACACAAAGAAACAAGAAGAAGAAACAGGAAGAAGAAACACGAAGAAACAAGAAGAAGAAACACTAAGAAGAAACACGAAGAAGAAACAATAGGAAGAAACAGGAAGAAGAAACACGAAGAAGAAACAATAGGAAGAAACAAGAAGAAGAAACAGGAAGAAGAAACACGAAGAAGAAACAAGAAGAAGAAACACGAAGAAGAAACAAGAAGAAGAAACACGGAGAAGTATAAATATGTATAAATATATAGATGTATATAAAAAGAATGGATGAGAGTATATATAATATTACAGTCTGTATATTTTTCCATATTAACATTATTTAGGCTCCAGTTTAACACAAAGTAACGAGTCGTCCTATTTTTATTTGTTTTTTATTTGATCTCCTCTTTCGATCCACGGCTGTTTTTTATTCTCGTGTCGTTTAATAAATGAACAAACACTTTATCCACATATGACTAATTACGTCTTTAATCTGTGTGAACACGTATAAATTCTGGTCGAGCGCTGACGAGCTGTTTATTTTAATGTCTCTGAAATAAATTAAAGAGCAGTTTAATTTAGCGATTTGGTGCAATATGTTAACGTGGAGGAGGGATTCGCTCTTTAATACATTCAACGAAATGAAATGAAATAACATATATTTGAAAGTGTAATTTTTCTTTAACACACATTATTATTATTCCAATCCTTGTAATTGAAACTGGAATCCCGGCAACTTGTATTAAATTAGATTGTGGCAAAATTGCACCTTTGGTTTGCCAAGGCTGACTGAGTCCTCGCATCAAATGAATTTAATTATTCCTGTAGCCGATATATTATTAATCATCTATATTGATTTCTGAACTCCCACTCTGCTCGTGGATATGCAAATGCAGCCATGGCAATATCGGGATGGGCTCATTTGCATGGGAGCCCATTATTATTTTATAAGTAAATTTTAATGTGGACTCAATTAAAACTCAGCCAGTGGAACAGCTAAATTGGCCCAAGGTACGAGCTTCCTGAGATTCATGTGCGGAGCCGGGATATATCAATTAGTAAAGATCAAACTTTGGCTTCTCTGGAGGGGAGAGGAAATGCTGGAATTCAATCAGAGCGGCTTTGACTCGTCGGGTCCGTCTTCACTGGGTTTCTGCCTTTTTTATATATATTCCAGTGGAACGGGTCCAGGTTGTAATCAGATCTGCCAAATGAAATTATCACCCGGAACATTCCTGCGCTTGGGCGCATTTCAACAGGAGGAAAAGAGGTCACTTCAATATTTCATCACCTCTAACGTGACCTTCCTGCTCCGGCTCTTTCCTTTAGTGTTGTATTTTTCACATACATGTTTCTGTTCTATTGTGTTTTATGTTCATGTTTCATGGCTCGTTATCATGTAAATAATAAAGGTTCCTCTGAAGTAAATATCTCTCGTGTCTGGAAACAACACAAATACAATTCTGAATAAAGGTTCATCACATCGTCCACAGTCGAGAAACAGAAGCTGAACATTTAGTTTAACAACTTTTAAAATCGAGTCCACTAATCAATCATAAACGTGACAATAATAATTTATAATGTTATCA
>NC_047160.1:27313577-27346077 GCF_009819705.1 Hippoglossus hippoglossus
TTGTGTGTGTGTGTGTGTGAGTGTGTGTGTGAGTGTTACTGTGTGGGTGTGTTACTGTGTGTGTGGGTGTGTTACTGTGTGTGCGTTAGTGTGTGTGTGTGTTAGTGTGGGTGTGTTACTGTGTGTGCGTTAGTGTGTGTGTGTGTGTTAGTGTGTGTGTGCGTGTTACTGTGGGTGTGTTACTGTGTGTGTGTGCGTGTGTGTGTGCGTGTGTGTTACTGTGTGTGTGTGGGTGTGTTACTGTGTGTGCGTGAGTGTGTGTTAGTGTGTGTGTTAGTGTTAGTGTGTTAGAGTGTGTTAGTGTTGGTGTGTGTGTGTTAGTGTGTGTGTGTTAGTGTCTGTGTGTGTGTGTTAGTGTTAGTGTGTGTGTGTGTGTTAGTGTTAGTGTGTGTGTCTGTGTGTTAGTGTTAGTGTGTGTGTGTGTGTCAGTGTTAGTGTGTGTGTGTGTGTTAGTGTGTCTGTCATGCTGCTGATCAGTGACTGAAGTGGTCTGAGAGCATCAGACCAGGATCAGGTCTTGTTTCCGTGGCGCTCACACAGCTCAGCGTGTTATTGGCTGGAGGCGGTTGGCGTCTCGGCGGCGTCTAAGTGGTTCTGGATCACGGCCCAGACATCAGAACCATAAACACGTCACGCAGCGGCAGCACCGAGGTTCAACCAATTTCATGCTTCACGTCCACGTTGGTGCTCCGTCGCTGCAGGAAGCTGCTTCTCTCTCCACGGACTCGAACTCGCGGTGCGGGACGCCCCCCCTCCAGCTGTTTGTCACATGCTCACGTTCGCCTCCTGTGCGAGTTCAGCTGTGGTGACCTTTGACCTTTGATCTTCACATTCACGTATGTTCATGTGAATTCATTCGAACTCAGATAAAGTTTCCTGTTCGATCGTCTTTGGATCAGTCGGGGATTTTTGTATTTGTTACGACGTCGGAGACGATGAAACTTTAAGTGTCTGATGGGAACAGAGAATGTTTTTCATTTCTGTCTCACCTGTCAATCAGCTCAGAGACCTGGGGGGGGTCTAATCCCACCATCAATCTCTCAGTGCGCCGGTCCAACCTCCGTCCAGGGGACGACTGTCCAACACGTTAATCCCTCTATTGACAGATATCCAATCAGAGCGGGCGGTGGGGAGCGGCCTGCATGTTAATGAGCTGCTGACAGATGAGGGACGGACGAACAAACGTCCTCCGTCCATCAATAACTGTCCAACACTGTCTGTTTGTCCAACTCTACAAAAAGACCTTTTCTCAGCTGGTTCCAAAGATTCTTCAGTTTGGGAACAAATTTCATCTAAAGTCGTTTATTTGAGATTTAACGAATCCGTGATGAACACGAGTCGGTTTGGAGGAAAGTTCTGAAGTGAACTGGTCATAGTCTGATCCATGATGTCATAGTCTGATCCATGATGTCATAGTCTGATCCATGATGTCATAGTCTGATCCATGATGATGTCATAGTCTGATCCATGATGTCATAGTCTGATCCATGATGTCATAGTCTGATCCATGATGATGTCATAGTCTGATCCATGATGTCATAGTCTGATCCATGATGTCATAGTCTGATCCATGATGATGTCATAGTCTGATTCATGATGTCATAGTCTGAGCCATGATGTCATAGTCTGATCCATGATGATGTCATAGTCTGATCCATGATGTCATAGTCTGATCGGTGATGTCATAGTCTGATCCATGATGATGTCATAGTCAACAAAACAAACTCACTTAATCCAAAATAAATCAAGCTGACACATTTATTATTATTTGATGTTATATATTATATAATGGATATTTAAGATAAGATAACAAGTCCTTTATTTGTCCTGCGATGGGACATTTTCAATGTTACAGCAGCAGAAGACATCACATAAGTAGCATGCAGCACTTGGGTGAAGGAATATAAAGAAATAGAAATATACAACAATATATAGAATAAATATAAATGTGATTAAACCAGTATATACAGTGTAAAGACCCCCCCCCCCCCCCCTCATGTGTTCCTGCTCCCTCCATGTGAACTTCCTGTTCTGACCCCGTTTGGTCTGTGCAACGTTTCTGACTCAACCTCATTTGGCTGCTGCATCAGAAACATCCAGAGGAAACGGAGCCAGATTTTTCCCAGGAATCATTTCATGTGGCGAGCCCCGCTCCGCCCCCCCGCTCCGCCCCCCGCTCCGCCCCCCGGCTCCGCCCCTCGCCCCTGATCCTCTCTTTTCCCAGGACACGTTTCGCGGCGCGGTTTCAGTCGGTGCCAGGATGTGGAGGCCGGAGCTGGACGACACTTAAATGGTTCAAATGAAAACTGGTCACATTTAAATTATTATTCACATAGTCTGGAATGAAAACTGCTTTTAATCAGAAACTTTCTTATTAACTCAGAGAAAATAAAGGAATAAAATGAACCTGCAGTCGTCTGATGTTTGGTTCTGGTCTTTTGTCACTAAAGGGCAAATAAATACATATATATATATTCATCATCAAACACCTGACACACATACATAAAAAACAAGTGTTCATATCGTCCATTGTGCAAAGAGACAATATCAGTTGTGCAGTTGCCCTTTATCCATTTATTGACTTTATTCTGATCCGTTTTTTTCATCATGAACTATTCTCTGAGAAATCAATGAAAATATACAAATCTGTTGAAAATGTTAAAGAAAGAGCTAAAAACATTTAGAGTTCTTTCTCTGAGCCATTAAACGGACAAAACATCTGTTCTGAAGTTTCTGTGTCACCCTGAACAGAAAAAAGATGTTTTTATTCAGCTTCAAATGTTTCAATTAGCAGGTGAATCAAAGTTCAGACACGTGTAAATAACGTGGTCGTGGTGTCAGAGGCTCTTCATCAGATTCTCATTGTTCTCGTCTTTCTGTGAAACGGAGGAAGAAGAATCCAGGTTGCGTTCACCAGAGGTGAGAGAGCGTCTGTCAGACAAGTGTCGGCGCACACAGGGAAATAATTACTGCAGCAGTAATAAGCTGCAGAGTCTTAATCGGATTCAGAGTTTGTTTGGAGCTCGGTTAATGTGTCTATTATTAGAGCAGATATTGAATCGCTGCATGTTTTCAGGATAATTGTCTGCGCTGCCTCACTCTGCTCCAATAATAGGATGTAATAATGATCATCCAGCCACCGTGTAACTTAGACGAGACACGATTACTGATGCTCTCACACTCCAACGGATTATTAGACATGTTTCAATATATTAAAAACAGCAGCAGTGACCAAGACAAAGATTTTTACGTTACATTATCACACAGATTTCACTCAGCTCCAATTAAAATAACATTCTCCTCCAGTTAGAGTGAAGACGTAGAGGGGGTAAAACAAAAGGTTTGTCAAATATAATCTTTATGCAGTTATTAAAAAGGTGGATAAACTTCAAGAGACAACAGTAAAATCCAGATGTGTAATAAAAACACAAGTCAGCATCATTGGAAATTAAAATGAAACTGTAATTGTTAGCATATGATTCAGAGAGCTAGCCTCGATATATATCACATGGCAAATAGAAAAATACATTGTGTGTGTGTCTGAGTGTGTGTGTCTGTGTGTGTGAGTGTGTGTCTGTGTGTGTGTCTGTGTGCGTGTGTGTCTCTGTGTCTGTGTGTGTGTGTGTCTCTGTGTCTGTGTGTGTGTCTCTGTGTCTGTGTGCGTGTGTGTGTCTCTGTGTGTGTGTGTGTGTCTCTGTGTCTGTGTGTGTGTGTGTGTCTGTGTGTGTTCTGACCTTTAGTTTTTCTTTATTCTTGTTCTTATTCTTTTGAGGCAGAAGTGAGGAGGTGGAGCGACCCTCTTCATCCTCCTCTTCACCTTCACAGCAGGGTTAATGTGAGGCCACGTCCCCCAACTCACACACACACACACACACACACACACACTCACAGACTCACACACACACACACTCACACACACACACACACTCACACACACTCACACACACACTTCACTGTTTTATGATGTACAACATGTGGTTTTTACTTTGACAGAGTGGGAGACGATAAAACTTGACGTGGTTTTGTGTTGACTTGTGGTGAAAAGCTGAATCACGTCAGATTCAAATCTTTGTATCTGAGTCACGTGACCTGAGTCTGACCTCATGACCTCATGACCTCATGACCTCACTACGTGGACGAGGTCGACTCAACGATCAAACATCATTTCTGGTCATTCACACAAATTCATGACTTTGTTTTGTTAGAATCTGTAACATGTTACTTCCTGTTTCATGTAAATATCTTGAATAAATAACTTAGTAGTAAAGTAAAACATTTAGAATTTTAAAATTCTCTTTCATTTATACAAGAGACTCGTTACCATGGTAACCAGGGTCAGAGTTTATCCGCCGTATTAAATGTGGTGGTCATGTGATCTGTTTCTCCACAGGAGCTGAAACACTTTTCACAGCTCAGAGTCGCCCCCCCCCCCCCCCCACCATATCCACTCCGGGGTCGTTTAACACTGCTGCATTTCCTCTCCTAAAAGAGCTGCACATATCCAGCACCGGGTCGACCCATCATGTGACCCCACAGCTCTGTGGTGGTTCTACCTCTGTGGTTGGGTTGTGGTACCCCCCCCCCCCCCACCCTCCGTGTTCCTGGCTATTGGACCTCGGGGATTCCCCGACTTCTCGGAGAGTTATCCGTCTGCAGGAACCCCTGACAGCAGTTTGATTTCTTCTCTTTTCTTCAAGGGAAAACATCCCAGAAAGAGGCGACTTCTCTCTGTGCTTTGGAAACGTGGTTCTCGTGGGTCTCGGAGGTGTAATGTGGATCTGAGGTGCAGCCAGCAGCCGTTCACAGAACAGGAAACCCTGCAGAGAGGATCAACAGCCAGAGTCCACACAGCTTTTCACTTACCGAGAAAAAATAAATCTGCTGCTGTAGTTTTTGTTTCTTTGTCAGTTAGTTTGAGGAAACAGAATCCTGAATACTTCATCCAGTCCCCTGAACCCCTGGAACTCACCCAGGGCCTCTACAATCCACCAAGAACCTAAAGAACATCCTCAACGACCCCTGACACCCAGTAAGGGAGGGTCCTCCCATTACAACCTTGTTACAACCCTGAAAAACCTCCTCCAGGATTCCTGTAAACCTCGCATGTTGCTCTCAACCTTAAAGACTCGTGTCAGTTTCCTTCTCTGCCTCCTAGAATCCACTCACTATAGAACCTACTCAAGGAACCCGAGGGTCAGAGAATCCTAGAATTTACTAAACTGCCCAAAGAAACAGGATTTCTGGAACCCCTTCAGAACCTGTATAGAAACAGCTCTCTTAGAACCTTTGGAAGAACCATTAGGAGCCAATCAACACCCACAGAACATCCTCTAGAACATCCTCAAGGACTCCACTCAGTGTAGATCTGACAACGAACATAAACCCTCTCAAGACCCCCCTAAAGTCCCAGGGTTCCCTGGACATCCTCCAGAGAACTAGAACCCTATGTCCTAATAAAGTTAAAGACTGTAACTTAGAACGTCTTTAGATCCCTGTATCCCTCCCTAGAATCTCTTCAGAGAACCATCTTATAAACCAGTAGAGTCCCCGGAGGGGCCCTTAAGAATCCCTCTGTGGCCCCTGGAACCTTACATTAACTCAGAGCCCTGCCAACACTAGTATTTAAATAATATTGTTGTAGAAGTGGAGGATGTTCCGTGTCAGGAAACCTAAATGTTTGTCTTGTTTGAGGCTGGAAATGGAACATATTGTTTTATCAGGCAGAGAAAACACTCGGAGCCTCAGGGACCCTCGGACTGAGAAAACACATCCTACTGAAACAGGATTCATCCAATCAGACGCTGGATTTTCAGAAAACAAAGAGGCGGAGCCTCTGTTATTTTCCTCTGACGGGGGAATCCTCGGAGGACCGAACACCTCGGGGGGGAGAAATGAAGGTTTGACAACATCTAATATGGAAATGAACACGAGTGTTTCTGCTGTAAAACGTCTTTTCTTTACACTTTGTTTCTTTTGATGTTATTGTGTTCCTCATTCCTTCGTCGCCTCAGACCATGTTGGCGTCGCTCCCCGGTGACATCGATATTAAAGTGTGAACACGATGATGAAACACAGGCGGGGAAACGTGTTCACCTCCATCAGCTGCTCCTCTTGTTCCCGCTTCGTGTGTGAGACTGAACTTCAGAGCTGCTTCTTCTCCAGGGAATCTACATCTGCACAAAAACAGAGAAATGAAAAGTGATGGAACTAAAGAATTCAAAAGTGAAACATGGATGGTGGTGATTTACAGACGCCCCCCCGCCCCCGACCTCCTCAGAACAGCAGATCCTGAACCTGCGTCGACAGGTGATCGTCTCGGACCCTGAAACCGGATCCCTGCGCTGACAGGGTGGGAGGAGTCACAGGCGTAAATCCAGGGAGGATCAGGTAGTGAAAGTCCACCGCTCGCTGTCCACGTGGATTTACTGCCACTCAGCGTCTCCCATTAAAATATGGTGAGTGCTACAGTACGACAGAGGCCACAGGATTTATGAAAGGAAATAGCTGCACAGAGCTTTTTTCAGTTTTATTATATTTTCCAGGGGAAAGTGTCACGTTCCAGCGCTCGGTGGGAACTGGACACAGGAAGCAGGAGCTGATGACAACATCTGGATGTGATTCCAGAGAGATGGCAGTGAAATATGAAAACTGAGGGAGGGACTCGGAAACCTCAGCGGCCGGAGGTTAAACTCTGAGTCACAAACAAAAATCTGTAAAACTTTACTTCTGTTGAGACCAACAGATAGAATACACAGAGGGTCACGACCCTCAGGCCAGTAGAGTTATGATAGAAAGTGAATCTTCATCGAAGGCCACATTTTATTATTCTCTACGACTGAAACAGAAAATATTTTTGATTCCATTTTCTATAATAATGACGTGAAAACAAATTTTAAATAAATACAATTCTCTGTTTAACTTCTTTATTTTAGTCTTTCTTACATTTTCACATAAAGCTTTTTATGACTTTTATAAAACCCGTTCAAAACTTTAAGGGAAGAAGGTGGCTTCACTTATTTATTTACGTTCGTAACGAGCTGTGGAGAAAACTTGTTTTCACGTGATCGTGTTCTGCGTCATTTTCCAGAAACACTTTCTTCATCGACTGTAAGCGTCAGATTTCCGAGTCGGTGCTGAAGGTCAGAGTCTGTGTACGGTGGCCAGCAGGGACAGAAACCTGCAGGAGGACGAGTCTATGAGCCGGAGGCGTTGAGGCGGTTTCAGTCTGAAGCTCATTTCACTCCTGAGAGGATTTTCACTTCAGACCTGAAGTAACTTTTTTATGCTTCACACAGAAACATATAGATTCTTTACTCCAGTGTTTTATATTTGAAGTGTTTCACTGTTTACAGCCGTGAACTTTACAGAAATGTCTCCAGATAAGTTTAGTTTTTCCTCTTTCAGTTTTTAAGTTGTTTTCTAGAAACATCCAACACTTTTCTTTTCCCTCAGAGACACGATCACAGCGCTGTTGTAATGGATTACTTTAGTAAGCGTCTGCAGCTTCTCGTTCTGTGGGAATGAGACGTGACGAGCGTCGGATCACTTCCAGCCGTGTGTCCGGCGCTGAACAGCATCATGTGTTTGCTATTAAGCGCAGGACGGCGGCGAGGCGAGAGCAACAGTAAAAAGGCGTGAGTGACTGCCGGCTGCCGCGACCACCTGCAGACCTAAATTGGGCAATTAGAGCGGCGAAGTGTTTTCTTAGTGGGTAATACTCTGTAATGAGTTCAACAGTGCAAATCTGCCCGAGGCCCCACCTTCACCCCTCGTAAAGATGGAGAGGAATCGACAGGAGAGAGAACTCTCGACATGGCGCCGTGTTCGGCCTGTCACTCTCTCTAATCTCCGGCTTCAGCAGAAAACACACTCCTCCTCCTGCTCCCTCCTTCCTCTGATTCATTGACCAGATCCCCAAAGAAGCTGCGGCTCGGTCGAGTAAATCCCCCTCTCTTAATTAAGATTTCTCTCACCCCTTATCCCACTGCTCCCACCCCTCCCCGCCTCCCCCCATCCTCGCCCTCAGCCCGCGCTGAAAACTTCTGCAGCTGACAAGAAATCAATGCGTCCGGGGCGCTG
Organism: Hippoglossus hippoglossus; assembly: GCF_009819705.1. NCBI lineage: Eukaryota > Metazoa > Chordata > Actinopteri > Pleuronectiformes > Pleuronectidae > Hippoglossus > Hippoglossus hippoglossus. The sequence continues at coordinate 27,321,657 of NC_047160.1, forward strand.
GGGCTCAGGTATTGGATTGCAGGTGGGCCCAGGAGGAGCGCCGGATGGCCCCCCGGCCCCCCGCTCGCTGCACTGAGCTGTCCGCTACCGTTAGCCCCCGCTGCAGCCGAGATGTGAAGTCTTTGGCTGCCGGATAAAAATGTCAAGCACTAATAGGCTCCATTGTGATTAGCCGAGATGGAGTTCACAAATCCTCGGTAGAAAATCTGTTAGGAGCGATCTTTACAAGGTCTTAGGGTTTGTCAGCCGCCCGGCTCCTCCTCTCACAACACACCCGCTCCTCTTCTTCATCGGCCTCTCAGGGAGCGCGCAGGAATCGCAGCGATAAATAAATAATAGTCTGAACTTTCCGTCAATTAGAAAATAAGAAAAGTGGACTTGTTGCGAAGCTGCACACAGAATATTCATGAGCTGCTTCATTACCCCGGGACGCTGCTGCTGTTTGCAGGGATTTGTTTTAACCCCTCGGAATGTGCTCTCAGGTAGAAAATATTATTTACACTTTGTTGAGGATCTCGTTCTCTCGCCGCTTCTCCACTTTTTTGTTATTTTGCCTCAAAGTTGTGAATCCGAGCCAGGAGTCTGACCTCTCTGAGCTGGAAGCTATTAAAACAGAGAGAAGCATCATTTATTCAGAGTCTAATCACCTGGAGAAGCTGCAGGACTCTGAGGGTCGACTCTTCAACAACTCACATCTGCATCCAGCTCCAAAAACTTTCTGACAAATCTGAAAAACACTCGATTTCAGTGAGAATCTCAAAGAACTTTTTCATCTTTCGATGTTTTCTCGATGACGATTAAATATTCAGAGTCTTTGTCAAAGAATAAAAACTCTGACTCTCTGGAGACGTTTGTCTTCCTCCAGTCTTTGTCTCGTACCTGCTACTGCTGTGGTGGCCGCTCTCTTAAAACTGGCCCTGGGAGTGCAGTTAGTGGAGGAAATGAAAGATCCCGATTTATAAACAAGTTAACGGCCCGGCCGCCGCCGTCGAGGACGTTAAAGTCTTTATGGACAGATCTGTAAGTGCTGGACGCTGCAGATGTCGTCCTCGTCCGTCCAGGGAGCGGTTAACGCTCGGTCGGAGGACGTGCAGAGGGTCAGGAGGGAAACCGGAGGCTCCGGCGTCTGAGCAGGAAAAGGTCAACGTGACTCGACAGCGATACTCACGCTTCAGTTTATTTCTAATGAAGTGTCACATCAATATCAAGAGTTTAACCTGAATGACGCTGACTGAGAAAAACACATTTTCATTCAATTTTATCTTTCAAATGGTGTTTTTGTTTGTAGAAGAACAAATCTTATCTTATATCACTGTACAAATGTTTCCTGTATTTTGTGACTCAATGTCGTGAAGCAGATTCTCAGCTGAAACACACGAGGTTTATAATATACGAAAGAAATGAAACATTAGCTCAATGAAAGGAAATGAACCTGATTCTAGTTCTGTGTCCTGCTCCTCCTCACTGCTGGTAGCATGAGGAGCTACCTGCTCCTCCATCAGGCTGCACAGGTCGTCCAGCTCCTCCAGGAGGACACGTCCATACTTGTGGTCACAAGAAGGTTTGTGTCTGCCAGCACAGTGTCCAGAGCCTGGAGGAGACACCAGGAGACAACAGGAGACGCCTGGAGATACCAGGAGACACCAGGGGACACCAAGAGACGCCAGGAGACACCAGGAGACGTTAAACCAGGAGACACCAGGAGACACCAGGGGACACCAGGAGACACCAGGAGAGCTGGACATTAGAAGAGCATCAACCCAGCAGCAGGACCAGCAGGTTCACCACTGGAGCCTCGTTCTCCTCACACTTCAAGCATCAGTTTGATAAAAAGTTCAGATCAGGCTGCAATGTTCTGTCCGACCTGAGAGGGCGCTAACCGAGTCCGAACCCAACACCTGATCACAGACATGTGCAGATTAATAAAACAGGAAGTAGATCTCCGAGCCAGCGTGACCGAACTCGACTTGGAAAGAAGAGATAATAACTACAAACCAGCGTCATCGTCATGGTAACAACACAGTTAAAGCTGTGAGTTGTCAGAGAAAAAAAAACTGTATGTCATGTGACCTTCTCCTTTGCTCCTGTCATACTTACTATGGCCACCAGAGGGCGTTTGACTTTGAAACTATAATGAGGATGATGGAACCTTCAACCAGCTGAACTGGTCGGGGGTGTTTTTAACGCAGTAAAGTCTTTGGGTGACGTCCTGTCGTCCGTCAGAGTGACGACGCAGCGTCGACGTCTGGACTCTGATGCAACAGAGAAATTCAGGAACCTGACGACCCCCCCCCCCCCCCCCCCCCCGTCCGTCCGTCACTCCTGCTTAACGATTAGACGTCGTCATAAATTGCCGACAAATGATCGTCTTGTTCTGCTGCTTTCCATGACTTTCTTGCTCAGATTAGTTTATTACGATACCATGCGTGTCAGAATCAATGCCTCACATTATTCCTGCAACACCCCGACCCCCCCCACCACCTCTGTACAGATGTGAGTCCGGGTCCCAGGTGCATTAGTTTCAATCAATGCAGCGAGCGCTGCGGCGGTGGAGCCTCTAAATATCCAGGATTGGCTCGGCGGAGAGCGGCGGCCTGACCCGAGCAACGATCCGTTCCATAATCACCTCGGACCTCGGATTCTTTTACAGCCGCTGGAGTTTCCCCCCCAGCTGCTCTGCTGCTTTTAATGAATTTCCTGTCTTAGGCCTCAGAAATGTCAACACTCAATCAAGATGTAATTGAATTTCTCCAGCAGTCCAACATTTCTGCTCTTAAAGCAGCAGCAGTAAAACATTCTTCTGTTGCTCTGTGGAAAACTTACAGCAACTCGTTTTACTGTGGCTGCGTTTCCTGATGTTCCTAACATCTGGATGGAGGGGGGGGGACATGTTTACAAATGAGCTCAAATCATCATGTGTCCTGACACCTTGTGTCCTTTGTCTGGTTCTAGTACATCTATCACTCACACTCACACACACACACACACACACACAGACACACACACACACTCACACACACTCACACTCACACACACACACACACACACTCACACACACACACACACACACACACTCACACTCACACACATACACACTCACACACATACACACTCACACACACAGACACACACACACACTCACACTCACAGACACACACACTCACACTCACACACACACTCACACACACACTCACACACACTCACACACACACACACTCACACTCACACACACTCACACACACACACTCACACACACACACACACTCACACTCACACACACTCACACTCACACACACACACACACACTCACACTCACACTCACACACACACTCACACTCACTCACACACACACACTCACACTCACACACACACACACACTCACACTCACACACACACACACTCACACACACACACTCACACACACTCACACTCACACACACACACACTCACACTCACACACACACACACACACACTCACACACACACACACACACACGAATGACAAACGTCTCTTTTCTCAAGACTTTTCAATCTTTTTCAGAATTTTTGTTGAAATTATTTTAATTGAATTATAAACAGTTTATTTTTATGGTTTTGTTTACAAACACCTCAGAATATAAACGATGACATCAGCGACCTGAAACGGGTCGTACCTAATAAAGTGAACAGTCAGAGTTTGTACCACAGACTATAAATAACGCTGGTCGAGAGCGAGTATGGGCGGGACCTCGGTACCATGACTCCGCCCCACGATCACTCCTGCACAGACTGTGTGTTGGTGAAGAGTGCGACGTCCTCCTCTTCCTTCTCCTCTTCCTCCGTCACTCTCCCTCTAATTGTGCCTCTGATTTGTGGCCGACTTCAGTCTCAGACCAATTTAAAGCGGCGGTCATGTAGAAATGAGGAAATAAAAATGGCGAGAAGTAAAAACGCGGCAGCTGACATGAGCGTTATTTATGGATTACACTTCTGTGTTTCCATTTTATTCTCTTTGTCTAATTGGCACGGTGCTGGCTCCTTCTCGGGGCCACGGCGGTGAAACAGGCGGCGGGGGGCCCATTCCTGCGAGCGACCCCGGGTCCCTGGAGAGCGCTGAGGGATGAGGGTGTCTCCGGACGGCCCCATAAAGGCCCCGGTCGAGGCCCTCTGCTGGAGCTCGCTTATATTTCAGGCTCCGGGCTCCTCTGAGGGCACTTATCACCTGTAATGAACAGCAGAGGCCTGACCCCGCCCCTGCCACCGCCAGACGCCACATCCACTCCTCCTCCATCTTCATCCACTCCTCCTCATCCACTCCTCCTCCATCCTCTTCATCTCCTCTTCCATCCTCTTCATCTCCTCTTCCATCCTCTTCATCTCCTCCTCCATCCTCTTCATCTCCTCCTCCACTCCTCCTCCTTCCATTAATGTACATCACTGTTTGCCAAACTAATCGTATTAAATATCAGCAGTAATCTGTTACTCTGTGCCCCCACAGTAAAACTACAGGACCTGGACATGTAATGGAGTATTTATACTTTAAGTACAGGAGTATCCAGCCTGTGATCCCGAGCTTTTCTTGTTTTCTTTGGCCCGACTCGCTCGTATCAACTCGACCCAGCGCAGGGAAATCAATCACGATCTCTGCCTCCTCAATATGAACTAATTTGATTTCTGAGTTATAAGGTCATAAATAACGGCCATAAAACAACACTCCTGGTTCCTTCTCCTGCTCCGGGACAGAACGTGTATTGTGTCGGCCCTAATTGGCTGCAGGTTTTTGGGGGGGGATGTCGGCCATCTGTGCCGTCCGGTCACATTCCAGCTGGTGGGACTCAGACGCTCAGCGAGTGTGAGGTGCATCGGAGCTGGGTGGTTTTGGCAGCAGCTATCAGGTGTTTGGGTGACTTCAGAGCAGGAGGGTGGTGCTGGTGTTGGGGGCCGCTCTCTCTCGGGTCCCCGGGGGTCACTTCAGGATGTGTAACCTGATGTAATTGCAGGCATTAAGTGCAGCGAGGCCCTGGACAATCTCCCTCTTTGTGGAGTGAATTAAAGAATATTAGCTGCAGCGGCGGCCGCTAATGGACAGAGAATGGATTGGTGTGCAGTTTAGGGGTCGTTAGAATACCGAGCTGGTGTTAAAAGGCGCTTGTTGCTGGCTTGAATCCACCGTGAACTCTGCTGCTGGAGGCTGTAAATCATGTGAGTTGTGGAGCTCAGGATGAAACAGGAGGAGGAGGAAGGTGCTCCGAGCTGGCAGCCGCTCCGTTTCCCCCGGTTGGGCGTCCACACGACGATAATCCCACCCAGCCACCCACAGACCGCCCCACGCCCTGCTTCCTGTTATTACAGCGGCACGAGAGGAATTACAGGCACTTTCAAAAATCTCATTTCCAGAGGACGCTGACGTATGGAAGCTTCATTCTGCCAAAATGACCAAAACATGCATGAAATATAATAAAGATAAGAAATGTGGTGACTGACATTTCGCATTAATATTAAAACATTAATACTGTGAATTATTTTTTCCTCCGTGTCTATCAGGCCACTGTTACACTTTAATTCTACTTCAGCAACGTGATTGATTTAAATAAAAATTCCCTTAAGTTCAGTCTGCGCCAGATCATAAACAGATTTATATCCCAGAAACACGTCTCCACTTAATTCAGCAAAAATATCTTGGATACAAACGCTGCCACCTGGTGGTGATGACGTCATTTACAGTCAGAGTCTGAGCAGTAGTGATCGTGGGGGGGAGCCGTGGTATCGAGGTCCCGCCCACACAAGTTTTCGACTAATTACAAGAGTCTCCGCCTGTTTTCATATCATCAAATAACTAAATAAAACCAAACTGATCAGAAACACTTGAACAAACATCAGATAAGAACGAGCTGAAACGACAGAAACATCTTTACAAACATTTATTTAACGTCTACTTTGTTTTTTTAGTTTGGTCCATCTGCTAACATGGAGGAGGAGGTTTATGACCTGTACTGCAGCCAGACACCAGGGGGCGATGGAGAGGATTTGGGGGAGTTTAGGGAGCCATCATGTCGTCCATCTTTATTTACAGTCTGTTTTCAGACGAGTCAAATGTTTCCCTAAAGTTTCACCAGATTTGTTAAATTCAGAACTTAAATTAAATTATTTTCATTTTACAAAAACAATATAGTTTGTTTCATGACAGAAATGAGCCTCCATACATCCCCCCCCCCCGATTAGTAATAACTGCTACTGATAATAACCTGGAGCGAACGAGGGGGCGTGGCTCTGTCGTTATTTCGGGATCTAGATGTTAATGTGAAATCCAGAGGGGGGGAGCTGGCACGGTGGACCAGCCTGAGTGGACGTACCACCGCTGCGCTCAACACTCGTCCATTACCTCTGACGCTCCTGCTAACACATTCAGTGTGTGAAGCTGAATCCAGAACTGTAAGAAACAGGAAACTCTGACTTCCAGCTGTAAAAATGTTAAATAAATAAATCAGGGAGCTGTGAGAATATCTGGTGGTTTGACTGGTTTCACATCGAGCTCTGTGAGAACTCAACACTTCACTGGGACGTGATCAGGTTCGAATCTCAGGAAACTGCTTCAGTGTTTTAATGACCTGGACCAAAACAACTCAGTTATTTTTATTTGAATTTACACAAGATGTGATGATTAGAACACATCGGAGGAGCAATGCACCTCGATGCAGCCAGGGGGAGCCACACTGATGCAGTAAAGACTAAAGATACAACGAGATGCATCGATAATCGTTTTAGAATCGTAGATTTCTGATTCCTTAGCTAAAGCCATAAAAACCATCAAGACAGTTTGTGTCGTCCCCACATCACTCCACCTTCAGACATAATTACTACGCTGTCGTCTGCGTCGTGAATCACGTCGTCCACCGGCTGATCCCACACATCGTTCACACAGAGGGAAAACGCCCCCCCCCCCGTCCTCGTGTTTGTGTCACATCTTGGTGACATTATCTCCGTCATGTTTCCAGTTACAGGAGGCGAGGCGAGGAGGGGGTGGGGGCGAGGCGAGGAGGGGGTGGGGGCGAGGTGAGGCGGAGGTCAGGCGGAGGTCAGGCGGAGGTCAGGCGAGGCGGAGGTCGACTCTGACTCTTCTGTGACTCACACCAACTCAGATGTGGTTTCTGGGAGATTCTCAGACGAAGCTGAACTCGGTTTTCGCCTCATGTGGAAAATGTGAAGAAAAGTGTAAATAACAAAACATGTCAAACTCTGGTTTGTGTCTCAACATGAAAATATGTCAGTGCTCATATTGTTTTTATGAAATAACCACGAATGACGTTGTCATGGAATCAAACTTGTTATTCTATATGTGACTGTGTCCAGTTTAATTAACAAACAACTTCTTGATTCACCTGATCATTAATTCCTATTTTGGTTGTTTAGTTCCTGTCAGAGAAATGATTCCTCTAACATTCAGAAATCCCAGGCTGTTGTCAGAAATAGCTTTTTTCCAACCAACAAATCCAAACCAGACCTGGACGCTCGATGATCTCTGAACCGACCAATCCACAGCGGCCACATCCCGGCAGAGCGACCAATCAGTGGAGTCACATGACACAAACAAAAACAGATTCATGAAACATAAAAATAGAAAATATAAAGTTTGTTTTAATCAAATAAGTGATTAATATAGTTCTGATGCTCGACACTGGTCACGTGACCTGAGACAAACCAAAGGAGGCCTTCTTCGATGTTTCCTCTGAAAGTGACTGAGGTGGCACAGAAGTCAGATTTGGGCCCTGGGCCCTAAAAACACAGAGTCTGGCTCTGATCCGTCTCCACATATCATATTTTATTTTTATGTTTTGGCTTCATATGTAATAAACAGTAAAGAGAGAAAATAAACAGCAGTGCTGGCTTTGTGTGGAAGGCTCCGCTGGGAGCGTGGACGGGAAGACGAGCTCGGAGCCAAGAAATAAATCGCTGCCAAAAGCTGGAATCACCTGGATGATATTTCTACATCTGAGAGGAGATCCGCTAAAAACACGCTGTTAAATGTCAGTGACGGAGTTCGGCTTCACGCTCAGGTTTGTAACTCGCTGCTCGGTCTCATGATGCAGATCCGTCTCCTCCGATCTGCGACTCCTGATGAAACGTCCGTCTCCGATCGGATCCTCGCGTCGCTGACAGGAAGAAGCTCGGTCGTATCGAGAGCCAGAAACATCTCCCCGAGGAGAAACGTATTTTAGGTCAGCTACATGTTCTGCCATCTGTTCTGCTCCACAACTTAAAAGATGGAGGGAGGACAGGAAGAGGAGGGTCCAACGGGGGGGGGGGGGTCAACCTGAGCAGGAGATACGACCACGGGAGGGGGGGGGGGTGCTGCATGTAAAAATATACAAGAAAGATGAATATACATGAAGCGTCGACGAGCTTTGTGCCAACGGTGGGGGGGGGTATATACATTTATCATCCTCAAACTACCCACAATCCTTTGGAGTGCGACATGACGGTGAAGTCCCTCGGCTCGCTAACGTGAGAGTTTATGTAGATTCATCGACTCTCAGAAAAAACACTGGAACCATCGAACTTTAAACTGAGATTCTGAATCGGATCCGTCACAACTGGACCGGACGGAGAAAAGGATTCGAACCGGATTCAGTCTCCGGACTTAGAAGAGAACACACACAGAAGAGATGAGAAATTACATCTTTACAATACAACACAATAATCGTCACAGGATTTTCACCTTACAGTTTTTCTCGATTGCTTAAGCACGATTTTTAAAACAGGGCCGGGTTTTTCAAAACACTACACACAATGAGCAGAACCACACAAACAATGAGCAGAACCACACAAACAATGAGCAGAACCACACACACAATGAGCAGAACCACACACACAATGAGCAGAACCACACAAACAATGAGCAGAACCACACAAACAATGAGCAGAACCACACACACAATGAGCAGAACCACACACACAATGAGCAGAACCACACACACAATGAGCAGAACCACACACACAATGAGCAGAACCACACACACAATGAGCAGAACCACACAAACAATGAGCAGAACCACACACACAATGAGCAGAACCACACAAACAATGAGCAGAACCACACACACAATGAGCAGAACCACACACACAATGAGCAGAACCACACACACAATGAGCAGAACCACACACACAATGAGCAGAACCACACACACAATGAGCAGAACCACACAAACAATGAGCAGAACCACACACACAATGAGCAGAACCACACACACAATGAGCAGAACCACACACACAATGAGCAGAACCACACAAACAATGAGCAGAACCACACACACAATGAGCAGAACCACACACACAATGAGCAGAACCACACACACAATGAGCAGAACCACACACACAATGAGCAGAACACCTCAGATCCTTTGCAAAATGAAACACTCTTGTAAAAACTATACACTAATTTATCAAAACCATATTTTGTTACCATATGAAACACACTCGTTTCATATGACTTCATTCTGTTTGAGCCAGTTACACACTGCTGCTGCTAACCTGAAACACTTTTAGTGATTCTACTTCTCAGTGGTTAGAGTACTGTAAGTGAAGTACACAGAGAAAGTGCAAATATACAATAACTTCACCAAACTACACAAGACCAATGCTGCAGGCTGATGAAAATATAATGTATTTCTCTCCATATTCCCAAATCAGTCAACATGTCAACCTGGAGAATCACAACTAAACATGTCCCAGTCTTCATGCTGCTACAGTCGTGTGCATGACACTGTAAGCTCAGCAAACATCAGACCAACAGAAGATTGTGTTTCCAGTTCAGGTCCCAATGACAGATTTCACTGTAGATCTGCTAAGATCTGAACTCTTAGTCCCGCCTCCCTCAGCCTCAGTCCGTGGTTCACCACACGGTCAACTAGTGCTGCACCAATTCCATTTGATACATTTGGTCTTCTTCTTCTTTGAGCACGTTCTCCTCCTGCTTCAGGTCTTCCTCTTCCTCTTCCTCTTCCTCTTCCTCCTTCTCCTCCTCCGTGGATTCCCCCTCTCACCATCACTCTTCCTCTTCCTCTTCCTCCTCCTCCTCCTCCGTGGATTCCCCCTCTCACCCTCACTCTTCCTCTTCCTCTTCCTCTTCCTCCTCCTCCGTGGATTCCCCCTCTCACTCTTCCTCTTCCTCTTCCTCCTCCTCCTCCTCCGTGGATTCCCCCTCTCACTCTTCCTCTTCCTCTTCCTCCTCCTCCTCCTCCGTGGATTCCCCCTCTCACCCTCACTGTTCCTCTTCCTCCTTCTCCTCCTCCGTGGATTCCCCCTCTCACTCTTCCTCTTCCTCCTCCTCCTCCTCCGTGGATTCCCCCCCTCACCCTCACTCTTCCTCTTCCTCTTCCTCCTCCTCCTCCTCCGTGGATTCCCCCCCTCACCCTCACTCTTCCTCTTCCTCTTCCTCTTCCTCCTCCTCCATGGATTCCCCCCCTCACCCTCACTCTTCCTCTTCCTCTTCCTCCTCCTCCTCCTCCGTGGATTCCCCCCCTCACCCTCACTCTTCCTCTTCCTCTTCCTCCTTCTCCTCCTCCGTGGATTCCCCCTCTCACCCTCACTCTTCCTCTTCCTCTTCCTCCTCCTCCTCCTCCGTGGATTCCCCCCCTCACCCTCACTCTTCCTCTTCCTCTTCCTCCGTGGATTCCCCCTCTGACCCTCACTCTTCCTCTTCCTCCTTCTCCTCCTCCGTGGATTCCCCCCCTCACCCTCACTCTTCCTCTTCCTCCTTCTCCTCCTCCGTGGATTCCCCCTCTCACCCTCACTCTTCCTCTTCCTCTTCCTCCTCCTCCTCCTCCGTGGATTCCCCCCCTCACCCTCACTCTTCCTCTTCCTCTTCCTCCTTCTCCTCCTCCGTGGATTCCCCCCCTCACCCTCAGTCTTCCTCTTCCTCTTCCTCCTTCTCCTCCTCCGTGGATTCCCCCCCTCACCCTCAGTCTTCCTCTTCCTCCTTCTTCTCCTCCGTGGATTCCCCCTCTCACCCTCACTCTTCCTCTTCCTCCTCCTCCTCCTCCTCTGTGGATTCCCCCCCTCACCCTCACTCTTCCTCTTCCTCTTCCTCTTCCTCCTCCTCCATGGATTCCCCCTCTCACCCTCACTGTTCCTCTTCCTCCTTCTCCTCCTCCGTGGATTCCCCCTCTCACTCTTCCTCTTCCTCCTCCTCCTCCTCCGTGGATTCCCCCCCTCACCCTCACTCTTCCTCTTCCTCTTCCTCCTCCTCCTCCTCCTCCGTGGATTCCCCCCCTCACCCTCACTCTTCCTCTTCCTCTTCCTCTTCCTCCTCCTCCATGGATTCCCCCTCTCACCCTCACTGTTCCTCTTCCTCCTTCTCCTCCTCCGTGGATTCCCCCTCTCACCCTCACTCTTCCTCTTCCTCTTCCTCCTCCTCCTCCTCCGTGGATTCCCCCCCTCACCCTCACTCTTCCTCTTCCTCTTCCTCCGTGGATTCCCCCTCTGACCCTCACTGTTCCTCTTCCTCCTTCTCCTCCTCCGTGGATTCCCCCTCTCACCCTCACCCTCACTCTTCCTCTTCCTCCTTCTCCTCCTCCGTGGATTCCCCCCCTCACCCTCACTCTTCCTCTTCCTCCTTCTCCTCCTCCGTGGATTCCCCCTCTCACCCTCACTCTTCCTCTTCCTCTTCCTCCTCCTCCTCCTCCGTGGATTCCCCCTCTCACCCTCACTCTTCCTCTTCCTCTTCCTCCTCCTCCTCCTCCGTGGATTCCCCCCCTCACCCTCACTCTTCCTCTTCCTCTTCCTCCTTCTCCTCCTCCGTGGATTCCCCCCCTCACCCTCAGTCTTCCTCTTCCTCTTCCTCCTTCTCCTCCTCCGTGGATTCCCCCCCTCACCCTCAGTCTTCCTCTTCCTCCTCCTCCTCCTCCTCTGTGGATTCCCCCCCTCACCCTCACTCTTCCTCTTCCTCTTCCTCCTTCTCCTCCTCCGTGGATTCCCCCTCTCACTCTTCCTCTTCCTCCTCCTCCTCCTCCGTGGATTCCCCCCTCACCCTCACTCTTCCTCTTCCTCTTCCTCCTCCTCCTCCTCCTCCTCCGTGGATTCCCCCCCTCACCCTCACTCTTCCTCTTCCTCTTCCTCTTCCTCCTCCTCCATGGATTCCCCCTCTCACCCTCACTGTTCCTCTTCCTCCTTCTCCTCCTCCGTGGATTCCCCCTCTCACCCTCACTCTTCCTCTTCCTCTTCCTCCTCCTCCTCCTCCGTGGATTCCCCCCCTCACCCTCACTGTTCCTCTTCCTCCTCCTCCTCCTCTGTGGATTCCCACCCTCACCCTCACTCTTCCTCTTCCTCTTCCTCTTCCTCCTCCTCCATGGATTCCCCCTCTCACCCTCACTGTTCCTCTTCCTCCTTCTCCTCCTCCGTGGATTCCCCCCCTCACCCTCACTCTTCCTCTTCCTCTTCCTCTTCCTCCTCCTCCATGGATTCCCCCTCTCACCCTCACTGTTCCTCTTCCTCCTTCTCCTCCTCCGTGGATTCCCCCTCTCACCCTCACTCTTCCTCTTCCTCTTCCTCCTCCTCCTCCTCCGTGGATTCCCCCCCTCACCCTCACTGTTCCTCTTCCTCCTCCTCCTCCTCCGTGGATTCCCCCCCTCACCCTCACTCTTCCTCTTCCTCTTCCTCTTCCTCCTCCTCCATGGATTCCCCCTCTCACCCTCACTGTTCCTCTTCCTCCTTCTCCTCCTCCGTGGATTCCCCCTCTCACCCTCACTCTTCCTCTTCCTCTTCCTCCTCCTCCTCCTCCGTGGATTCCCCCCCTCACCCTCACTGTTCCTCTTCCTCCTCCTCCTCCTCCGTGGATTCCCCCTCTCACCCTCACTCTTCCTCTTCCTCTTCCTCTTCCTCCTCCTCCATGGATTCCCCCTCTCACCCTCACTGTTCCTCTTCCTCCTCCTCCTCCTCCGTGGATTCCCCCCCTCACCCTCACTCTTCCTCTTCCTCTTCCTCCGTGGATTCCCCCTCTCACCCTCACTGTTCCTCTTCCTCTTCCTCCTCCTCCATGGATTCCCCCCCTCACCCTCACTCTTCCTCTTCCTCCTTCTCCTCCTCCGTGGATTCCCCCCCTCACCCTCACTCTTCCTCTTCCTCCTTCTCCTCCTCCGTGGATTCCCCCTCTCACCCTCACTCTTCCTCTTCCTCTTCCTCCTCCTCCTCCTCCGTGGATTCCCCCCCTCACCCTCACTCTTCCTCTTCCTCTTCCTCCTTCTCCTCCTCCGTGGATTCCCCCCCTCACCCTCAGTCTTCCTCTTCCTCTTCCTCCTTCTCCTCCTCCGTGGATTCCCCCCCTCACCCTCAGTCTTCCTCTTCCTCTTCCTCCTTCTTCTCCTCCGTGGATTCCCCCTCTCACCCTCACTCTTCCTCTTCCTCCTCCTCCTCCTCCTCTGTGGATTCCCCCCCTCACCCTCACTCTTCCTCTTCCTCTTCCTCTTCCTCCTCCTCCATGGATTCCCCCTCTCACCCTCACTGTTCCTCTTCCTCCTTCTCCTCCTCCGTGGATTCCCCCTCTCACTCTTCCTCTTCCTCCTCCTCCTCCTCCGTGGATTCCCCCCCTCACCCTCACTCTTCCTCTTCCTCTTCCTCCTCCTCCTCCTCCGTGGATTCCCCCCCTCACCCTCACTCTTCCTCTTCCTCTTCCTCTTCCTCCTCCTCCATGGATTCCCCCTCTCACCCTCACTGTTCCTCTTCCTCCTTCTCCTCCTCCGTGGATTCCCCCTCTCACCCTCACTCTTCCTCTTCCTCTTCCTCCTCCTCCTCCTCCGTGGATTCCCCCCCTCACCCTCACTCTTCCTCTTCCTCTTCCTCCGTGGATTCCCCCTCTGACCCTCACTGTTCCTCTTCCTCCTTCTCCTCCTCCGTGGATTCCCCCTCTCACCCTCACCCTCACTCTTCCTCTTCCTCCTTCTCCTCCTCCGTGGATTCCCCCCCTCACCCTCACTCTTCCTCTTCCTCCTTCTCCTCCTCCGTGGATTCCCCCTCTCACCCTCACTCTTCCTCTTCCTCTTCCTCCTCCTCCTCCTCCGTGGATTCCCCCTCTCACCCTCACTCTTCCTCTTCCTCTTCCTCCTCCTCCTCCTCCGTGGATTCCCCCCCTCACCCTCACTCTTCCTCTTCCTCTTCCTCCTTCTCCTCCTCCGTGGATTCCCCCCCTCACCCTCAGTCTTCCTCTTCCTCTTCCTCCTTCTCCTCCTCCGTGGATTCCCCCCCTCACCCTCAGTCTTCCTCTTCCTCCTCCTCCTCCTCCTCTGTGGATTCCCCCCCTCACCCTCACTCTTCTTCTTCCTCTTCCTCCTTCTCCTCCTCCATGGATTCCCCCCCTCACCCTCAGTCTTCCTCTTCCTCCTCCTCCTCCTCCTCTGTGGATTCCCCCCCTCACCCTCACTCTTCCTCTTCCTCTTCCTCCTTCTCCTCCTCCGTGGATTCCCCCCCTCACCCTCAGTCTTCCTCTTCCTCTTCCTCCTTCTCCTCCTCCGTGGATTCCCCCTCTCACCCTCACTCTTCCTCTTCCTCTTCCTCCTCCTCCTCCTCCGTGGATTCCCCCTCTCACCCTCACTCTTCCTCTTCCTCTTCCTCCTCCTCCTCCTCCGTGGATTCCCCCCCTCACCCTCACTCTTCCTCTTCCTCTTCCTCCTTCTCCTCCTCCGTGGATTCCCCCTCTCACCCTCACTCTTCCTCTTCCTCCTCCTCCTCCTCCGTGGATTCCCCCCCTCACCCTCACTCTTCCTCTTCCTCTTCCTCCTTCTCCTCCTCCGTGGATTCCCCCCCCTCACCCTCAGTCTTCCTCTTCCTCCTCCTCCTCCTCCTCTGTGGATTCCCCCCCTCACCCTCACTCTTCCTCTTCCTCTTCCTCCTTCTCCTCCTCCGTGGATTCCCCCTCTCACCCTCACTCTTCCTCTTCCTCCTCCTCCTCCTCCGTGGATTCCCCCCCTCACCCTCACTCTTCCTCTTCCTCTTCCTCCTTCTCCTCCTCCGTGGATTCCCCCCCTCACCCTCAGTCTTCCTCTTCCTCTTCCTCCTTCTCCTCCTCCGTGGATTCCCCCCCTCACCCTCAGTCTTCCTCTTCCTCCTCCTCCTCCTCCTCCGTGGATTCCCCCTCTCACCCTCACTCTTCCTCTTCCTCTTCCTCTTCCTCTTCCTCCTTCTCCTCCTCTGTGGATTCCCCCCCTCACCCTCACTCTTCCTCTTCCTCTTCCTCCTTCTCCTCCTCTGTGGATTCCCCCCCTCACCCTCACTCTTCCTCTTCCTCCTCCTTCTCCTCCTCCGTGGATTCCCCCCCTCACCCTCAGTCTTCCTCTTCCTCTTCCTCTTCCTCCTCCTTCTCCTCCTCCGTGGATTCCCCCCCTCACCCTCAGTCTTCCTCTTCCTCTTCCTCTTCCTCTTCCTCTTCCTCTTCCTCCTTCTCCTCCTCTGTGGATTCCCCCCCTCACCCTCACTCTTCCTCTTCCTCCTCCTTCTCCTCCTCTGTGGATTCCCCCCCTCACCCTCACTCTTCCTCTTCCTCCTCCTTCTCCTCCTCCGTGGATTCCCCCCCTCACCCTCACTCTTCCTCTTCCTCTTCCTCTTCCTCCTCCTCCTCCTCTGTGGATTCTCCCCCTCACCCTCACTCTTCTTCTTCTTCTGACTCCTTCTATTTTGGTTGAAGTCAGGTGAACTCACCTGCTGCATTAGTACAGAGCTTAAACCTGATTGGTGTGTCTACAATTAAGCAGTCATGTGTTTGTGCACCTGATGGCTGTGTTGAACCAATTGGCTCATGGGGGGGGGTGGGGGGTCATTTGACAGTCAGTGCTTTGGAATTGCAAGGAAGTGACATCATGATATACGTCAGTGTCTGATGTATACAAGTGTGTTTAGTGTTTTGCAAAAAGTGTGAGTCTGACATTGTGCTGATAGTGGAGCACATCTGGGCCATGTTCTGCTCCTTGAGTGGAAGGTTTTGATAATTGTGTAAGACTTTTGATTTTAGTGTTTATGCAATCGAAATATGCAATGAGGGGTGAGGAGGGAGGAGGAGGGGTGAGGAGGAGTGAGGAGTGAGGAGGGAGGAGGAGGGGTGAGGAGGGAGGAGGAGTGAGGGAGGAGGAGGAGTGAGGAGGGAGGAGGAGTGAGGAGGGAGGAGGGAGGAGTGAGGAGGGAGGAGGAGGAGGGAGGAGGAGGGGGGAGGGGACGTTAGCTTCTCTGGTCGCAGCTCGTTTTCATGAACTTCAGTTATGGTTCAGTGAGTCAGAGTCTTTACACTGATGCTGCAGGTGGGTTACACACACACACACACACACACACACACACACACACACACACACACACACACACACACACACACCTGATGCAGCTTTAATATCAAATACAAATCCGTCTCGTTTGACTCCTGCAGGGTCGGGGACGGTGTGGACCAGGGCTCGACAGAGGTCGGCACATTTGGGATTTGAAGGGCCCGGGGCCGGGATCAGGGGCCCGGGGCCGGGATCAGGGGCCCGGGGCCGGGATCAGGGGCCCGGGGCCGAGATGAGGGGCCCGGCCCCGGGATCAGGGGCCCGGGGCCGGGCTGACAGGGGGAAATATTTTGTGCTCTCCAGGGTGCAGCTTAGTTCACATTCAGCTCTGCTTTAACTTCCCTCCCAGGAGCAGAAAGTTGGCTTCAGCCGTGATGTCTTCTCCAGATGTGCACCTCTCTGCTCTTTCTCCCTCCTCCTCTTCTCCATTGTGAGTTTTTCAAACTCCACAATTAACGTCTATAAATCATGTCCCGAATACTTCCTGCTCAATCACAGGGGAATTTCAGGGAACAGCCCAATAACTCATTACAAATTGGAAGCTTAAAGCAGCCAAAAAGATAAATTGTGTCGTGAAAAAGTCTCATACAGGACGAGAGTCTCAGCGTTTTAATGACAGTCTGCTCAGTTAACTCAGAGGAAGACCATTAATAAAAAGCTCCGGCAGTCTGTCTCCTCAGCCTCAGGAATAACTAATATATATATATATTTTATTTTACCTCAGCCAATTAAACGACTTCCTGTTTACTTAAGTCCACCACTGAAAAACGTCTTTATCTCTGCAGCAAATATCTTTCATTTAAAAGTAGAAAAATCGTCTATATTGAAGCTCAATCGTAGCATTTATCCAGGAAAATTATTTTTAAAAAGAAAAATGAGATGGACCTAAAAACTCCAATCAACAGGTTCCAGCCTAAAGGTGGAGGTTTGCCTGAGAGACAAAGTGCAGGGCGAAGAAACACAGCGCTGAGTGTTAAAGGGATAGTTCAGAACTTTTGTTTTCACCTGTTTCACCAGTTTTCACCTGAGCAGACGTTAAACTCTCGTTTCATTCTGACAGAGACGAGTCACATGTTTGAGCTCTTTTTGTTCAAACTCGTGACCGGACCTCAATTAAAACATGATTTTAAACACGGATTTGAAATGAGGTTGAAGTGTGATGACGCTGATTTCAAACATTTGTCAAACGGATGACGTTTCTCAGCGAGGACACTGAGCTGAGACAGTTTTTCATTATTAGCACTTTTATCCTCAACAGAGCTGAACTGGAAACTTTCTGGCTCCGGCTGTTTTCTGGCAGCGGCTCCCGCGGCTGAGATGTAAATAATGAACGACTTATTGGCTGTTTGCAGCTTCAGTCTCTGCAGAGTCGAGACGTAACGTCCATCACCTCCTCGTCGGCTCGTGTATTCACACACACACACACACACACACACACA
Organism: Hippoglossus hippoglossus; assembly: GCF_009819705.1. Taxonomy (NCBI): domain Eukaryota; kingdom Metazoa; phylum Chordata; class Actinopteri; order Pleuronectiformes; family Pleuronectidae; genus Hippoglossus; species Hippoglossus hippoglossus. The sequence goes on from NC_047160.1 coordinate 27,339,373, forward strand.
CTGGCAGTCCGAGGTCGCTTCCTCTGGAATATTTCTGGAGAAGGTCGTGTTCACGGCGAGTGAACGTTTGTGTCGACAGAAAACTCAAAGACAGCGGAACGATCGCAGACTGAATTATTGATCATTTACACACAATTTTCAAAAACAGTTGAGGATCTTTGTATGGGGCCAATAATACAGTATTTCTGTGTGTGTGTGTGTAGTTGTGTAACTGTATCTCAATCAGTGTGTGTGTCATCAGATTTGTACATGTGTAAAATAAATCTGTGTGTAGTAGTATCTATGACAGATTTTATTAAACTAACAATAATTAAAGTAAAGCTGCAGCAGAAAGATCATTTGAGCACAAAGGACACGTGAGCGCAGCCAATCAGAGGTTCCCGACTGCCTCGTCATCATCGTTGACGAAGCTGCTTTCGTTAGAGCAAATCGATTGTTTTATAACTCGTGTGAGGAGCGAACTGTGATTCATCCTGTGGAGAACGAGAATCTGAAGCTTCATGAAGGTGAAAATAAAAATCCATCCTGAAGAAAGAATCGTTGGAGACAGACTGAGACTGAAGCACATTTAGTCGTGACACGTCGACGCTGCAGAGCTGAATCTCTGCTGCTCATCAGGAATAAACCTCTGTGTTCCTGTGGCCTTCATCGAGTTAGAGAAGCTCACAGAGAGAAACGTGCTGGGTCGTTATCATGGCGGCCACGTCTCAGAGATGAGAGAGTCGGCTCTCACTTTCCCCTCGGTGGCAATTAGACGAGTGTGATGGGATGAACTTCACTGTTTTAGCCACGAGCGAAAAACTGCTGTCAGGCTGCGGCTGACACCCGGAGGAGAGAGGAGTCTGATAAACCTGCAGCTCAGCTGCACCTAATCCAGGAGGTAACGTCTGCTGCAGCGCACGAGAGCTGCACAACATCACCAAGTGTGGATCCATCATCTGAAATCCGTCCACAACAAATCCACTGTTTCCTCCTGTTGCAGGAAACCACTGAAACATGGAGAAGCTCACTCATTTGTTTTTACCTGTAAAAAGTTTCATTTTCACATCAACTAAAATATTGGAACCAGGATATGAAACATATAAAACTTTATTTGAATAGGTTCATAATATATTAAGTTAAATTGTCTATTTTGATTATTTTGTTTGGTCCATGTCCCATCTGCTACATGGAGGAGGCAGGGTTTGTACTGCAGCCAGCCACCAGGGGGCGATCCAGATGATTTGGCTTGAGTTATATTTATTTACAGTCTTTGGTCACAATGGACGACAACGTGTCAAAGAATTTGTATTAGTTCGGAACAAAATTTTGATCATTTTAACAAACATAATATAAAATTACAATTAAAATTTTGATCAGACTTTAAACATTTGATTTAATATTTTTATTTTTCTTCCACTCGACTCCTACAAACTTTAACCTTGAAATAATTTTCATTTTAAGAGATGAAGATTATTTGGACTGATCATAAATCCCTCGTAGTTTTATTCTGTTGTTTTACTCTGAAGCTTCTCTCGCTCTGATCCGCCTCCTTCAGCAAATGACTTAACGACATATTTAAGGTGTAATGAGACACTCTGTGCTCTGGCCTGTGATGCAGCGAGCGCGGTGAAGTGCTCCATATTTCAGCGGCGAGGATCGGCAGCGGTTCAGACGCAGTGATAATGGCTTGTTAAGGTGGAGGAACAAGCAGCGGCTGCGTCTCCTCTCTCTAATCACTCCTGAGCTTTGATTAGCCTCGGCACACGAGTAATGGGTGGCATTTTCCGAGGCCTGTCGGGCGGCGAAGGGAGATGATTTAACGGCCTCTCTGCTCCTTCCTCCTCCTCCTTTTTACTCATCCCAGTGGTTTTGATCTATTTTTTACTGCCTGTCTCCGTCATTTATCAAGAGCAGAACGACTCCTAAAGTAACGTGACTTTAGCAGCGGCGACTAATACCTCAGGAAGGAAGAGGAAAGCGAGAAGAGGAGCGGTGTGTCGACTGAATAAATGATGGAGCACGTCTCATTAAACAAGGAAAAAAGAAAGGAAACACTGAACTTGACCTTTAACCTCAGAACTCATTTTCAAAGCAAAGTGGATGAAGAGACGAGTCAAAGAGGAAGACGAGTGAGAGATCGTCCTTATACACACAAACCAGAGCTGATTTTCAAAAATTGTGTAATAAAGAAATAAATAAAATGTGTCACAGCAGGAGCTTCCTCAATCAATCAATCAATCAATCAATCAATCAATCAATCAATCAGTCTGTTTATAGTTGTGTGTAAATATCCATAAATCGACGTTTGAGTTTTGAAATGAAATCGTAGTCGTGACGTTTCTTGAGATAAAGAGCGACGCTCACTGGTCAGTTAATTATATAATCTGAAAATGAATGACTTTTATTTTCTATGAATGTAAAGACGAGTCAGAGCAGTGCTAACACACACACACACACACACACACACACACACACACACACACACTCTGTAAACATTATGAGAGAAGTCGACTCCTCCGAGGACTCGCTGCTTCATGAATAATGCAGACGCAGAGTTTGACCGCTGGCCTGCAGCTGATTGGCCGTCTCGGGGTCGAGGCTGGGGCGTATGGGGCGCGGGGGAGGGGTGAACCTTTCATCCCCCCCCCACACACACACAGATCGATGCAGGTGGACTGAGGAGCTGCTTGACTCTCCGACCATCGACTGTTTCACTTTCTTTGTTTTCACATGAGGACGAAACCTCCGACATTTGTTTGTCACGCACAGATTTTCATTGTCCTTCATATCATCTCAGCTCACAGCGCCCCCTGGGGACCACAGAGTTCACTATCAGTACAACGATTTGCCTATTAGTCCGAACAGCACATGCACAGTTTCTCCTGGTGGTGGCGCTACAGGAAGGATGAGTTCGTCCTTTGGAAGGAGATCAGACCTTCAGGAGCCACAACGGCCCGAGTTCACTCTGTGTCACTGAAGTTATGATCATATATATGATCATGTTCCCGACATGTTCCCGACATGTTCCCGACATGTTCCCGACATGCTCCTGACATGTTCCCGACATGTTCCCGACATGTTCCCGACATGCTCCTGACATGTTCCCGACATGTTCCCGACATGTTCCCGACATGTTCCCGACATGCTCCCGACATGTTCCTGACATGTTCCCGACATGTTCCTGACATGTTCCTGACATGTTCCCGACATGTTCCCGACATGTTCCTGACATGTTCCCGACATGTTCCCGACATGTTCCTGACATGTTCCCGACATGTTCCCGACATGTTCCCGACATGTTCCTGACATGTTCCTGACATGTTCCCAACATGTTCCCGACATGTTCCTGACATGTTCCTGACATGTTCCCGACATGTTCCTGACATGTTCCCGACATGTTCCTGACATGTTCCTGACATGTTCCCGACATGTTCCTGACATGTTCCCGACATGTTCCTGACATGTTCCTGACATGTTCCCGACATGTTCCTGACATGTTCCCGACATGTTCCTGACATGTTCCTGACATGTTCCCGACATGTTCCCGACATGTTCCTGACATGCTCCAGAACCCAGAGAACCCACAGAACCCAGAGAACCCACAGAGCCCAGAGAACCCACAGAACCCAGAGAACCCAGAGAACCCAGAGAACCCACAGAACCCACAGAACCCAGAGAACCCACAGAACCCACAGAGCCCAGAGAACCCACAGAACCCAGAGAACCCACAGAACCCACAGAACCCAGAGAACCCAGAGAACCCAGAGAACCCACAGAACCCACAGAGCCCACAGAGCCCACAGAGCCCAGAGAACCCAGAGAACCCACAGAACCCAGAGAACCCACAGAGCCCAGAGAACCCACAGAACCCAGAGAACCCAGAGAACCCACAGAACCCACAGAACCCAGAGAACCCACAGAACCCACAGAGCCCAGAGAACCCACAGAACCCAGAGAACCCACAGAACCCACAGAACCCAGAGAACCCAGAGAACCCACAGAACCCACAGAGCCCACAGAGCCCAGAGAACCCAGAGAACCCAGAGAACCCACAGAACCCAGAGAACCCACAGAACCCAGAGAACCCACAGAGCCCAGAGAACCCAGAGAACCCACAGAACCCACAGAACCCACAGAGCCCACAGAGCCCAGAGAACCCACAGAGCCCACAGAACCCAGAGAACCCACAGAACCCACAGAGCCCACAGAGCCCACATAACCCAGAGAACCCACAGAACCCACAGAACCCAGAGAACCCACAGAACCCACAGAACCCACAGAGCCCACATAACCCAGAGAACCCACAGAACCCAGAGAACCCACAGAACCCAGAGAACCCACAGAACCCAGAGAACCCACAGAACCCACAGAGCCCACAGAACCCACAGAACCCACAGAACCCACAGAGCCCACAGAACCCACAGAACCCAGAGAACCCACAGAACCCACAGAACCCACAGAACCCAGAGAACCCACAGAACCCACAGAGCCCACAGAGCCGTCCAGTGTCACTGAGCAGAACATTGGGGTCGAGTCCGGACCAGGACTCCTCAGAGTCCGACTCCGTTGGGCAGGAAGGACGTGAGGCCACCGAGCCGCCGCCCCCTCACTTCTCTGCTCCATTTACTATTTTACAGCCGTGGAGCAGGAGGTGACCCCCCCCCCATCCCAACGTGTGTGTGTGTGTTTGTGTGTGTGTGTGTGTGTGTGTGTGCGCTCCTCGCCCTCACACACACACACACACCTCCCAGAGCAGCTCCACAGCGCCCCCTGGGTTTCTGCTCAGCAGCTGTGAGTCTCCAGCAGCAGATTAATCATCTCAACACAAAAACAGTGATAAATGAGCTGCTGTCACCGACACACACACACACACACACACACACACACACACACACGCTCACACTCACACACACACATACACACACTGATCTGATCAAGTTAAATATAAAAAATTAATGAATCTTTATTTCTTTATTAATCGTGACCCTTCACAGTATGAACACTAACATAAAACAATCATATATTGATATAATAATTTTAAATGAGACACAATGAAAAACAAACTTTATTCTACTTTACTTTATTATTTATATTATTTCATGTCTCCATAATTTAAGTTACATTTTCTGTAAAAAAACGTGATTTAAAAAAAAAAATTCTCTCGTTAGTTTCTAATTAAATTGTCACATGAAATCATTTAAACATTCAGAACTTGTTTTATTCCTCAACTGTGTCGTTGTATTTGTCGGTTCCTCTTCGTGTTGATCTCCTCGTGGATCCGTCGTGTGGCCCCCTGCTGTGTGGTGCTGCCAGCAGGGGGCGCCCGGCCCTCCACAGGCCGGTTATGTTAATCACGTCATGATGTTACTTAGATCAATCGATGGCCCCGCTCACCGGGCGCTGCCAGTCTGAGGTCAGGAGCCGTGGGGGGGCCGCTCACATTTGCACAACACAGTGGCGTTGGGGGTCCCGTCAGACCGGAGGGCGACCTCTCGTTGTGGCGAGTGGGCGGAGTCCTCCTCACGCCTGCAGCCCCACGCTGAGCCTCAGAGCTCTGGCCTTCACCCCCCACCCGCCCGTCAGACAGAGACAGACTGACAACAAGTCCCAACGCCGTCAAACATCACTCCTCGTCCTGTCACACCCTCAGATATCACTTATTCTCCAAACCCCGCCCCCACAACCCGCCCTTTAATAACTCAGGAGTTCAACGAGGAACCAGGAGTGAGGAACAGGAAACAGTCACAGAGAACATGAAGAACCAGGAGTGAGGAACAGAGAACATGAAGAACCAGGAGTGAGGAACAGAGAACATGAAGAACCAGGAGTGAGGAACAGGAAACAGTCACAGAGAACATGAAGAACCAGGAGTGAGGAACAGAGAACATGAAGAACCAGGAGTGAGGAACAGAGAACATGAAGAACCAGGAGTGAGGAACAGGAAACAGTCACAGAGAACATGAAGAACCAGGAGTGAGGAACAGAGAACATGAAGAACCAGGAGTGAGGAACAGGAAACAGTCACAGAGAACATGAAGAACCAGAAGTGAGGAACAGAGAACATGAAGAACCAGGAGTGAGGAACAGAGAACATGAAGAACCAGGAGTGAGGAACAGGAAACCCAACCCACAGACGTGAACAGTTATAAAGATAAACCAGGGAGGATGAACACAAAGTTTTGTAACTTCACTCTCAACACAATAACATATTATAGAATATGTTGTGAATATTGTTTTTTTAAATATCATTTTAAAGTGGTTTCTTTTCTTTGATGCTACTTAAAGGTTCATTGTGTAGAATATAGTGACATCTAGTGGTGAAGTGACATTTTGCAGCTGAACACCCCTGACCTCACGCCCCCCCCCCCCCCCCCCCCCCCCCCCCGCCCCCCGCTCCTGATGTAATGTAAATATAAAGAATGTAATTATAAAGTATTTAAAATAAAGTGTTTAAATATATACAATGTAAATATAAAGTATTTAAATATATACAATGTAAATGTAAAGTGTTTAATATAAAGTATTTAATATGAAGTATTTAAATATAAAGAATGTAAATATAAAGTATTTAAATATAAAGAATGTAAATATAAAGAATGTAAATATAAAGTATTTAAATATAAAGAATGTAAATGTAAAGGTTCCATTCGAGGGTTAAGAAAACAACAATTTGTACAATTTAGATGAAACAAGTGAAAACATCACAAGGATTATTTTATATTC
>NC_047160.1:27348577-27373577 GCF_009819705.1 Hippoglossus hippoglossus
CTGACATGTTTATTGTGGCCCTCGGATCAGGAGCCCCGGGGGCCACAGGTGCAGAGTTTTACATGAGGGGAGATTTACAGTATGGTCACTGTGGGGGGGGGGGGGAGAGATGAAGACGTGAGTTTAACTGAGTTTTAATTCAGTTGTTCAGATTCAAACCAACACACACACACACATGTTCACACACACACACATGTTCACACACACACTCTCTCACACACACATGTTCACACACACACACATGTTCACACACACACTCTCTCACACACACAGACACACACTGTGGAATCCTCTGTTTCCTGTTTGTATTTTAAAAATTGAGATAAATCATAAAGATTTACTTCTAGGAACCAACGAGCCGCAGACAGGGGGGGGGGACATGTTGACTGACGCACTAACTCACTGGTTTGGATCTGGAGGAATTTGCTGATAAATATAAAACCACAAATTAAACTCGAGAAATAAATTTATATTTAGGAGAAAAGTCTTTAAAATGTCTTGATGTGTCTCTGGATCAAACCTGAGCTGAATCAACTCCCTTACATGATTATTATTATTATTGAATTGTAATCAGTAAAATTAAGTATTTTATTCTTGTTTGGTGAAGAAACTGTTCGTGATTAAAACAAAATAACAGGAAACGAAAGAAAAAGCTCAAATAAGAATATTTTTAACATATCAAGAAATAAATGTAATTTAAGTAAAACCTTCCTGCTTCATTCACTTTTTACATCGTCTCAGCACAAACCTATTTATTTGTAATCACTTACATTTTTTATCAGTTTAATAACATTTATTGCTAAAACTCAAATGTTTCTCCACCAAAAAAAAACATTGTTTCACAATTTATACATGAAATCACATAAAATGAATTATATAATTAATTTAAAGTTCAATCTAGAGATTCAGTGTCACTGGAAACAGGAAGAAGATCAGATCTGTAACTTTCATGATCACTCAAATACAAACTAAAAGCATAAGAAACAAACACACACACACACACACACACACACACACACACACACACACACACAGTTACTCTGTTTTCGACAGAACTGATTTATTATTAGTTTATTATCGTGTCTCTGACTTCAGATTCAGTTCATCCTCAGTTTAAACATCACATTCAAAACTGTATATGGTGAAAATCTTTGTATTCTTATTAAGTGAGTCTGATTTAAATCCTCTTTGATATCTCTTCTCTCTGCGGTTGAACAGAAGCATCCTCACTTCATGTAATATGGAAAGGATCATTGACCTCTGACCTCTGACCTCTGTGATACGAAAAGTGAAAAAGTGAATTAACTCATTTATTAATAAAATTCAGTGATAGTGTTTAATAAAGTCTGATGAGAGATTCATGGTCTGTAAAAGTCACAAAGACGTCATCACTTGCACAAACTTCACTTTCCACAAAAACTTGTCCTCAGAATCCTGCAAATTCATTTAGTGATTTAGTGACTGGGACGACTGTGGCTGGGGGGGTAGAGCGGTCGTCCTGCAACCAGAAGCTGGGCAAGTTGATCCCAGTCCTCCCCATCTGCCTGCCAAAGTGTCCTTGAGCAGGAAACTGGACCCCCACTGGCCCCTGATAGGAACAAGTGCTGCCCATAGATGCAAAGTATGAATGTGTGTGGGAATGAGTGACAAGATCTTTACAACTTCACAACTGTCCTATTTCCAACAACACTAAATGCAACAAGCAGGAATATGTATATTTATTTATATATAAACCTGTGTGTCATCACCATATGACAACAACAATAATAACAATAAAAAAAAGGTCTGCGATACAAGCGCTGCCATCTTGTTGTGATGGTGTCAATGTCAGTCAGTCTGTTGTTGCCGTAGCGATCGTGGAGTGGAGCCGTGGTATCGAGGTCCCGCCCTTACATGCTCTCGACCAATCCTGAGTCAGTCTCAGCTGTCAATCATGACGTCTCTGTTTTCATATCATCAAATAACTGATTCAAACCAAACTGATCAGAAACACTTGAACAAACTGTGAGATGAGAACGAGCTGAAATGACAGAAACATCTTTACAAACATTTATTTAACGTCTGCTTTGATTGTTTAGTTTGTCCCATCTGCTAACATGGAGGAGGAGGGTTATGACCTGTGCTGCATCAGAACTCCATGTGGGTGAATGCTGGTGAGGGCTTTGTGGTGTAATGGCACATTTTGTCCCGTCTGTTAAGCTCCAGCTGGCGTCGTCCTGCAGACCTGCACCTTGTTTAGGAGGAAACAAATGAAAAGACATAAAGTTCCACATGTTGGGCCCAGGTGTCAGAGTAATAACAGAGAGGAGGAGGAGGAGGAGGAGGAGGAGGTTTGTGTTTCCTGATAACACAGCTCGCTCTCAGGGGAGCAGCCGTGTGAGATCTGCTGTCGGTTCCCACTCGTCCTGCAGCGCTGGATGTTTGATTGGACGCTTGTTTCTGCTGTTTGCTCTCAGATGTAATGGAGCCTGAACGCTGCCTCTGCTTCTGTCTGCATCACGCTCCACTTTTTATTCTCTGAGAGGCTCAGGATTCTGATGTCGACTTAATAAACCTCTTCTGTGCTTTTTCTCCTCCTCTGGTTTTAAACACATCTTCACTATCGCCATCGTTGGATCCTTAGAAGCTTTAATTTTCACTGAAAAATAAATCTGGTACTTTTCTATACAGCCCTGGATCTGTGGATAGGAACCAATCGACACTATTCCAGAGCAGCATCAACAGAAGAAGAAGAAGAAGAAGAAGGAGAAGAAGAAGAAGAACAGCTGACATGGAAAATACAAAATACAAATAATACTAATATGACACCAAATGTTTAGATTAAAAAATCCTTATTGCCGCAGCAACACAGCAAATATCCCCAATGGATCATTTAAACAAAAACCTGCTGCTGATTGGCTGAAGATAAAAGTCGACACATTCCCGTGAACCAATCAAATCAAAGGTTTCTCTTCATGAGGCTAATGGCTTCCAGCTGCTGCTAGTCTTTGTGCTAAGCTAGGCTAATGAGGTCATCTGAAGATAAAATATCAACGTCAGATATTTTTACTTCATCATGTTAATGTCACCATCAGGTTTATGATCATTTTACATCAGCTTAATGTTTCTCACCAGATCAATTCTACTTCATAATAATGATGCTTTCATTTCTATTTCTGACTCAATATTCTGAATTCAAGCTCCACTTACTGGATCTTCTGTCAGAGCTTTAAGCCACATGTTCCTGTTCCTCCTGCTCAGCTTGGACCTGATGTCACATGATCGGAGCAGCGCAGCTCGGGTTGGCTGCCTGAACCAGCTCGCAGGCGTCGCTCCAGTTGGATTTATTTATTCATCAGATTATTTCTAGAACACACAGCTGAACTTCTTTTTTCTTCTCTGGTTCATGTATTTGTTTTGGCAGAAGAACTAAACGGAGGTCACTTCAGTTTGTGATGCAGGAGGTGACGGGGTCCTGCAGCCACGAGGAGTCCTGAGAGCGCCTGTCAGAGCTGCATGAATAAGACACAGCCATCGGCCTTGGACTGTCAGGCACCACAGAAGAAGAGAGACATGGACGACAGCAGGTCAAAGACTCGTCTCACCTGTCGCCTCCGTGTTCATCTGAGATAATCACAGGAATTTCATTTTTAAAGTCAGAAACATTATTCACTTCACTTCTGATTTTCAGTTTCACTGGGACTCGAGACCGAGGTTTGTTTGTGTCACCTCCATGTGAAGGTCGGAGTTACACGGAGAACATCTTGTGAAGAAAATCATAACGTTTCTAATATTTAGAAAGTTTCAGAAAAGTAAATTTTTTTTTTCTTATCTGAGGGTGAAAAGGTTTTTGCAAACAGATATTTTGAGAAGATTGAATTCAGAATGACTTGTGTAGTTGTGCGCCTCCACAAACCAGTTCACTGTGTCCCTCCAGACGTTCCTGGTCATGTGACCTTTGACCTCTTCAATCTAATCAGTTCATCTGTGAGTTCGACTTAACGTTTGTACCAAATTTGAAGAAATTCCTTCGAGGCGTTCTTAAGATATCGTGTTCACAAAATGTGACGGACAGACGGAAGACCTGAAAACATACAACCTCCGGCCACTAGGTGTCACCAGTGTCGTGTGTATCAGTTTGTATTTGTCATCAGTGAGTGTGTCGTCTGAATGGAAATCACCCCCCCCCCCCCCCCCCCCGTATGACTCTCTCAGGTGGGGGTGGTGACTGTAGGGTGGGCGTGTTCTGTGAACATGGAGGCGTGAGGCCGTCTGTTGTCATGGCGAGCAGCTGATGTGTGTGCGGCGACATTAGGAGGGTTAATCCACATAAATGTTGACAGCCATATTGCTGACACAGGGAGTTAATAAGACTAACTGATTATTAGCTTTATAACATTCCTCCGTCATCACGCCGCCGCCTGTCAATCACTGACACAATTAAATTGTTTAATGAATAAATTTGCATTGATAATAACGGGGCTGTGTGGGAACATCTGGCTGCGGCGGTTTAATGGCGAGCGTTGCATCAGACGTCCATATGGAGGCCGAGTGGAGGGGCTGTTTGATGCTAACTAAATGAAAAGTATCACTCAAATTAATTTGGCTCGTTTGACAGTCGGGAAATCACTTAGTAAGACTGATTCTGCCCAATTACAACCTCCGGTGCTAATTACTAAAGGAGGAGCCAGTTCACACGTTCACTACAACACTCACCTTGCTCCGTCAGGAAAATACACACAACTCCACAAAACACGTTCTGCAGCTCAGCACGGCTCCGCGGCGAGGAGTCTGTCGGCAGCGTTAAAATGAAATGCAAATTGCCCTCGCTCGCTCGCTCGCCATCACATCTGGCCGAGATTCTAAAATCTTCCTTTGCATTTTGTCACAATTAAAATGAACACCGGGATCCTCCTGCTCAGATATACATTTCAAAATAAGATGCAATTATGCTGCAAGAGGAAGGAAGACATCAGTGTCGTTATGTGAGAGCACGAGACAAAAACAGAAAAAACTGTCAACAACTGGGCGCAAATCATTTCCGGGGACGAAGCATAAATATTCATGGTGACGTGAAGTGAAGGCAGATTCCTGCGACTCGGAGAAGTTAGAAAAGTTGGAGAGACAATGACTTTATTACAAGTGTAAAGAGTTGATATGATCAACATAAGGAAAGATGGAGGGAAACCAAGCAGAAGAAGAAAAGAGAGAAGATCCTGCAGCTCAGAGAAGTCAAAGATAAATAATAATGGAAAATAAAAATACTGTTTTCTTCATCTGCAGGAAAATTACAACATTTCACTCACGAGTAAAATACTCGTGAGCAAGTATTTTATTACTTCCCTCAGCTTCCATGTTGTCCAGAGTCGTCTTGAAGGACATCGTCAGTTTACAGAACAAACATGGCGGCTGTCTCCTGGAGCCGAGACACTGATTAGCAGTGGCCATGTTGGCGGAGATTAGACGAAGAGTTGGACCAGAGAAAGAGGAGTCAGGAGAGTGGGGGGGGTGGGGGTGGGGGTGGGGGGGGGGGGGGGGGGGGGGGGTCACAGTCGCTCTTTGTCTGTTGTGTTTTCTTTCCGTTTGAACGAGTCCTGCGTTGGGATGAGTCGTGGTGATATCTGCCAGACTCAGGGAGCGGCCGGACTCTCCCTCCGTCACCAGGGACGCTTCTGGACTCTGTCCACGTCGGCCCACTCAGACACCGTGGAGGAAGTCAGATCCAGATCCCACCCACAGAGACCTCTGAGAGTTCCTCACATACATGTGGCTGAGCACACGCACACGCACACGCACACTCTGGGTTCACTCACACTTTAGCTTCAGAGCTAACTGCTGCTAAAACCAGTTTCTGCTTTTTACACAGTGAAGAGTCTCGATGTGTGTGTGTGTGTGTGTGTGTGTGTGTGTGTGTGTGTGTGAGAGAGAGAGCATCATGCATGTTTATCATCAACACTAGAAAAGATCTAGATAAAAACAGAGCATTTACATTTCATTCAGTTTCAGCCTTTCGTATCTGGACTTCTGACGTTTCTCATTGGACGTTTCTCAACTGCAGCTTGTCTCTGGCTCGTCTGATTGGCTGAGAGACGTCTGTGAGTCTTCAGGTCTCTGAGGGTTTGACACTAACGTCAGGTTCTGGTCTCTGGAGCAGTTTCGGAGTCTGAACGGTCTGAAGAGAACCTGAAGTCGATCACACGTTGAGTCAAACCTGCTCCGTTAATTACTCAGAGTTCAGATGTGGGAGCGAAGACGGAGATGATGTTCGGCTGTTTCCAGAGCGGAGTCACCGCGAATGAACCTGCGAGCTCTGGATTCACGGTTCTGTGGTTCGGGGTCAGGTGACGGGGGTCTCGTCAGGTGACGGGAGTCTCGTCAGGTGACGGGGGTCTCGTCAGGTGAAGGGGGTCTCGTCAGGTGACGGGAGTCTCGTCAGGTGACGGGGGTCTCGTCAGGTGAAGGGGGTCTCGTCAGGTGACGGGAGTCTCGTCAGGTGACGGGAGTCTCGTCAGGTGACGGGAGTCTCGTCAGGTGACGGGGGTCTCGTCAGGTGAAGGGGGTCTCGTCAGGTGACGGGGGTCTCGTCAGGTGAAGGGGGTCTCGTCAGGTGACGGGGGTCTCGTCAGGTGACGGGGGTCTCGTCAGGTGAAGGGGGTCTCGTCAGGTGACGGGGGTCTCGTCCCGACGGCGGTGGAGCGTTTGATATTCACATCACAGATATCGTGAAGGCGGCGAACGTGAGCTGAGCTGAATTCAGATTCAGTCGGATCATAACGAGGATCTGGAGTTAAACTTCCTGTGAAACGACACACGTGGAGATTACAGATTCACTGAAGCCTACATTTCCCATAATGCAGCCTGATACTTTCTTTCATTACAGCCTAGTGAACAACTGCCTCTTCAACGAGCTGTCAATCAAACATGTTAAAAAATATTTGAATATAATTAAACAGCTGTAAATAGACACTGTTACTTTTGATATTATATTTCTGGATTCAATTATTGATATTGTCACACTGGTGACACCTAGTGGCTTGATCCCCCACGTGTCATTGTTGTGAACACGATATCTCAAGAACACATGGAGAGAATTTCTCCCAATTAGGCTCCGACATTCACTGCGACTCACAGATGAACTGATCAGATTTCAGTGGTCAAAGGTCAAAGGTCACAGTGACCTCATGAGTCTGTACATAAAACCTATGTGGACAGAAACTGCTCTGATTGGTGGACCACAAGATGAGGATTCTGGATTCTGATGTTTCTCTAAAAACACTTCACATTGTGTTTATCATGAAACGTGTAAATCTTTCTTTTCATGCTGATGTTCAACATGTCAGCAGCTCCGATGCTAACGTTTATATCAGGTGAGAAAATCTCATACATGGAGTGTGTGTGTGTGTGTGTGCGTGTGTGTGTGTGCATCTGTGTGTGTGTGTGCGTGTGTGCATCTGTGTTTGAGTGAGTGAGTGAGTGTGTGTGTGCGCGTGTGTGTGTGCGTCTGTGTGTGTGTGTGTGTGTGTGCGTCTGTGTGTGTGTGTGTGCATCTGTGTGTGTGTGTGTGTGTGTGTGTTTGTGTTTGAGTGTGTGTGTGTGTGTGCGTCTGTGTGTGTGTGTGCGTCTGTGTGTGTGTGTGTGTGTGCGTCTGTGTGTGTGTGTGTGTGTGTGCGTCTGTGTGTGTGTGTGTGCGTCTGTGTGTGTGTGTGCGTCTGTGTGTGTGTGTGTGTCTGTGTGTGTGTGTGTGCGTCTGTGTGCGTGTGTGCGTCTGTGTGTGTGCGTGTGTGTGTGCATGTGTGTGTGTGTGTGTGCGTCTGTGTGTGTGTGCGTGTGTGTGCGTCTGTGTGTGTGCGTGTGTGTGTGTGTGTGTGTGTGCGTGTGTGTGTGTGCGTGTGTGTGTGCGTCTGTGTGTGTGTGTGTGTGCGTCTGTGTGTGTGTGTGTGTCTGTGTGTGTGTGTGTGCGTCTGTGTGCGTGTGTGCGTCTGTGTGTGTGCGTGTGTGTGTGCATGTGTGTGTGTGTGTGTGCGTCTGTGTGTGTGTGCGTGTGTGTGTGCATGTGTGTGTGTGTGTGCGTCTGTGTGTGTGCGTGTGTGTGTGTGTGTGTGTGTGTGCGTCTGTGTGTGTGTGTGTGCGTGTGCGTGCGTCTGTGTGTGTGTGTGCGTCTGTGTGTGTGCGTGTGTGTGTGTGCGTGTGTGTGTGCATGTGTGTGTGTGTGTGCGTCTGTGTGTGTGTGCGTGTGTGTGCGTCTGTGTGTGTGTGTGTGTGTGTGTGTGTGTGCGTGCGTCTGTGTGTGTGTGTGCGTCTGTGTGTGTGCGTCTGTGTGTGTGCGTGTGTGTGTGCATGTGTGTGTGTGTGTGCGTCTGTGTGTGTGTGCGTGTGTGTGCGTCTGTGTGTGTGTGTGTGTGTGTGTGTGTGTGTGTGTGCGTGTGCGTGTGTCTGTGTGTGTGTGTGTGTGTGCGTCTGTGCTCAAACTGACGAGCAGAGGAAACATCCAGGTGAAATTCTCACATTTCAACACGTCAACATGTGACAGGCATGTTGACACGTTACCTACAAACATCCTCTGGATATATGAAGATATAAACTCATCACAACAACATATGTGTTTTACATACAACTTACATGTGCACAGTTATTATTACTGACATGAATAAACTCCACATATACTGCAAAACCTCATTTTGATGCTTATATATTAAATCTGTTGAGATTATATGTCACATATATGTAAAACTATGCTCTGCAATAATTTGCATATTTCTCATTTATACAAACATATATGTAGCATGTCTAAAAGCATCATACATAACTAAACATACATGTTGAACTGGACTTACCTGACGACCAGACTCCTCCCACCAGACTCCTGCTCAGAGGGCGTCGTCACTACGACACATTTGTACGTATGAAATTGTTCTGATTTCTAATATATATTTGCACATACATGTAAACAGATGCTTTTATGGCATTTCAATTTCATGTATGTAAATTCATGACATGTACATACATAAATATAAAAGTTTTAAAACTGTGAAGTGAGCTGATTGTTTACAGCTGTTAAAGGTCACATGTAATATAATCACTGACACTAGATGTCGCAGTAGAGCACACTCACTCCTCAGCTCTTCATGTTGTTTTTACGTTTAGAACGTTAGAGTCCGACTGTTACTTGTCGACAGGATTAAATGAAGCGACCGTTTGTTCTCAGACTTAAAGTTCACCTTCTCAGAGCGCTAACAGGATTATGAAAAGCTCTCTGCTGCAACACAACAGGACGTCTGATCATCCCCACGGTTTACAACCCTCCTCTCACGTCTCACGTCCTCTAATCTCATTAGTGGATTTATTTTTATCTCTTAATTAAAACCGCTGTCTGATTATTCCAGCTTTTGTTTCTTCAGCTGCAGCTCGTGTGTCGCGGACACTGAGCAGCAGACGATCGTGTTCTGTTTTCAACGTGTCTCTGATAATGAGAAGACGCTCGGAGTCTGAAGCTCATGTCACTTCCTTCAGCAGGAATCCAAACTGACACGTGATCAGTTGGGAAGCTCTCTGTTGGAGGCACTTCCTGTTCACACCTGGTTGTTAATGAGGTTAAACACCTGTCTGACCTGCTGAGCTCTGATTGGCTCCTGGATGCAGGTGTGAAGTGAGATCAGCCGTTAGCAGCTCTGACATCACTTCCTGCAGAGTCCACGTTGAGTTCAGGCTCAGGACAGAAACCCGTCACTCTGATGAGCTCTAATGTGTCGGGGTTAATTGCAGTAATCCGAGAGGTTAATTATCCCTCAGCTTCGTCTGCCAGTGACCCGGAGTGTTATCAAAGCAATGCCGGCGGCATGGGGGGGTGACGGAGAAGACACCTCTTTAACAAGTGCAGGGTTAAATATTCACTGAGAGACGAGAGGAACGTCATCAGCTGCTGGAGAGAACATCTACTCAGACAAACACTTCTCACGTTTTAATACATATCTTCACTTAATAAAATGCATCCTCACATTCCAGATAATAATGTGTGTACTTGTATTGTGCCTCCTGGTGGCCACATGTTGTCCTCACAGCAGTAACAGCAGCTCGACAAGTGAAGGCCTCAAACCTGCTTCCACAGATTTAAAATAAATTCTGATGAAAATGTAAAACGATAAATATAAAATATAATGTGATGAAATATCTGGTTCATGTTGAAGTCACAAATTATTACTGATCAGAGATTCGTGACGTGCATTTTATATTTATTGTTGTTGGCTTTTATTTGCTTTCTGTGTTTTTAACTCATTGTTGTTAAAATTACTTTTTCAATAACATGTATTACGATGATTATTATTATCACAAAGAACATCTTGAAAGGTCATTTAAAGAAAAATATTGATTTCATTTTTCAATCGTCATATCTTCCACTGATGTTTGTTTTGTTATTTTCATTAAAACAATAGAATAAGTTTGAGTGTAATAATACAATAAATATTCAGAGATTAACCATTCTGTGTTTAACAAGTGTTTTTTCAACCTTTAATTTGATGTGTTTGTGTGAGCGTCAGTTTCCCCTGAAGCTCTTCAGACACAAATAAAAAGGGCGAGCGAGGCAGGGCGAGCATGAGGAGGAGGGAGAGCGAGCATGAGGAGCTTTAATTTGAAAAGCCTCCAGGTCGAGTTCAGAGATAAAGAAAAACACTGTTTTCATTATTCATGTGTCATACATGTCAGGATGACTTATTTATTTTATACATATGATTTATTCATGAAACACGACCCGATGGGGGGGTAGCTCATATTGTTGGATCACATGTGACCTCTTTGTCCTGACAATTTATTTTACATACATCACATACGTGTACACACACTTATATTTATACTGTATATGTGTAATACTGAATATAAACAGTATCAATTTACCTGTTTTGATTTGTATCACTCACATTCACGACTCGTCTCCACTTCCTGAAGCTAAAACATCGCTGAAAACAAACGCTGCCACCTTGTGGCAACAAAGTCATATGCAGTCAGAGTCTGTGCTTTAGTGATCGTGGAGTGGAGGTCCCGCCCACACACACACTCGACCAATCCTGACTCAGTCTCAGCTGTCAATCATGACGTCTGTTTTCATATCATCAAATAACTGATTAAATCCAAACTGATCAGAAACTTGAACAAACATCAGAGAGAAGAGAACGAGCTGAAACGACAGAAACATCTTTACAAACATTTAGTTAACGTCTACTTTGATTGTTTAGTTTGTCCCATCTGCTAACATGGAGGAGGAGGGTTATGACCTGTACTGTGGCCAGACACCAGGGGGCGATCGAGAGGATTTATGTGTGACATAAATATATATATTTATTTATATATATATACATCACGTGACATTGTATAAAGACATAGAAACATTTTGCTGGTCGAAGGCGTGGAACACGGTTACATCAGTGAATTAACGACGTCTGAACATCACGTGTTAGACTGAGTTTTTCACGTGTAACATTTAAATGTCATGTGATGAACTCACCTAGAGATTAATTCCTAAAAATAAAATGAATGTCGTTTGTTTTGTAAAGATTCTGAACGACCCACTGACGTCAGATTTTTCGGAGGATTCAGAAATTCCTCGGCAGCAAATGAGAAAAACAAAGTGACAGAAAATGTGAATCCTCATTTAAATACTTAATTCTCAGTGCATAAAGTAAAAATACTTCATTATTGAAGTATTTGAGTACTTGACGGACGTTTCCTGCACATGAATGATGAAACAACAGAAGGTTGAATATTTAATAACGTGAGTTTATATTTAAAGACGCAGTAACTTAACGTGTCGTTCTGATGTTCGTCACATTCGTCTCTGTTTCCTGTGGGAAAATAAAAATATCTGCTGATGATTCGTCTCCTGCTTTTAAAACCAGTTTAATATCATCAGGTCTTTTGTATTCACTTCCTGTCACGACGAGGACGAACAGGCGTCCGTCATGTGGCTGTGACGTGTGCTGTGGTTTGTGCTGGTGGTTAATGACACGCTAACAGATACTTTAATCCACACATACATGTACGTGCTCGTCCGTGTCAGTGAAACGTGAGCAGCTCTGTGAGGAACCTGATCGGGTCAGAAAATGATCTCACGTGATTTTTACACGTATGAACAAACCAACAGACTCAGTGCGAGCGACGGATCTCTGTCACGTTTCATCAGGAGATAAAAACATATTTAAGTTCAACTCAGAATGAAATAAACTCTGACCTGAGAGCTTCAGCTGCAGCTCTGATTGGCTGATTGTCTGCACCTGTGTGAAACGACCAATCACTGAGCTGTGTGAATAAAAACAGGAAGAAGCTTCGTGCTCAGGAAAGATTCTGTTTCCTTCCTGTCGTCACTTTAAACAGTTTTTATATCAGATTCTAATGTTTATTTCACATCTTTAGTTTCACGCTGGACAAAAGGTCGGAGTGAGGCTTCGGATCAGCGGCTCACACACGTGACGGTGGAAAGTTGAGTTTAACAAAGTCAGCAGCAGGTTAGACGCATAAAATCAAAACTCAATGTTTAAGGAAATGCAACCAAACTTTTAATCAAACCACGAGTTTAAAATGTGAAAATATAATAAAATGTCGTATGAGGTTTATGACCTAAAAGGTTTGAAGAAAAGATGAGACACATGTGACATTGAGCTTCACCACATCGTGTCCTGACCTCTATTTATCGCCGCCCCCTCCAGCGCTTTGGGAAATCATGTGACGGAGGGCGAGTGTTTACTCACAGCGGAGCCAAGCGTCCTTTAAATGTTTCACTATAAGAGACAACGACTGTGAAATCGTGTGATTGCTGCGGAGTCTCCGCTGGCCGACGCTCAGTGAACCACACGCCACAGGAAGGCTCACTAATTAAAGGGCCACGCCTTCGATTAGCAGACACCATCCAGGTGCACTGTGGGAAATGTAGTTTTTTAAATCTCATGGAATAAAATCATCACGTCTGACAGATGATTTTATTTCTGCTGATTGGTCAGATTTAAAAGATTCGAACAGGACAGAGCAGAAAACCTTCATCATCACCTTCATCACCTTCATCATGAAGGTGATGAAGGTGATGATGAAAAGGTGCCGTTCAATCTGAAACATTTAAACAAGAGAAACTGACTCAGTGGAAAAAGATGAAAACTTTCTTAATTTCGAAACTGATAATCAAGAATTCTGATCAGAGATGAAACTGAAGGAATGAATGTGACGCCCCCTACAGGATGTGGTTAGGATAGGCAGTGGATGATTTGCTGAGAACCTGCCGATGATACTCGGGGCTGAAAAACCCACAATAACACAGTTATTCAAGATTATAATTTCTTATAATCTACATTTAATATTCTCCTAAAACGAGTGACGATGAAGCTTCTGATGCAGCCGAGGCCTCAGAGACGTTCTGACGATGAAGGTCTTTGGTTGATGGAGATGAAACGAGTTCAGATCAAAACCAAACGCTCTTACTTAAATAACTGTGATAATGGTAATAACTGTGATATAATAATATCTGTGATAACATGAATTACTGTTATAACTAAAGCTCTTCATTTAAAATTCAATCATCTTTTTATTCTCTAAATATTTCACCTTTTTTTCCTGTTAAACCTGAAGGAATCAAAGCTCCACCTCTTCCAGCTGTCAATCATTGTGCCTAGCAACAGATGGGGGTGGGGGGTTGAGGTCAGGTGGTTTTACCTTCAGGAGGAGGCGGAGCTCCACCTGTTAAAGCTGCAGTGGGGGGGTAGCATCAATTAATACCAATAAAGACCTTAAGTGACAACACAGCGAAGCATCAGGCCGACAAAGTGCTGCAGCTTTGTTCCTGCGAGGCACCAGCTGCCGCCGTCAGGCCCCGAGGACGCCGCTGCAGCGCCGTGTTCTGCTCGGGCGCCGCGGCGGGACACGGTGGGCGGCGGCGGTATGACGCAGCCGGGCCGGACGGGCTCCCCGCGCGAGTGCAGTATTAATGAGGCGACAGCACGAGCTGCTCCCGTATTCATTAGACATCTGGGCCGACAGATGTGACGAGACGCCGCAAGACGAATAAAAAATCACTTCCCATCTGGACGCCGCAAACTGGAAAAGACAAGAGGCACTTTTCTCTCTGTCTCCCCCACAACACCCCCCCCCCACCCCCAACCCCCGTGACTGTAGATAAGGATGATCCGCCTGTTTTCATATCATCAAATAACTGATTCAAACCAAACTGATCAGAAACACTTGAACAAACATCAGAGAGATGAGAACTGAAATGACAGAAACATCTTTACAAACATTTAGTTAACGTCTGCTTAGATTGTTTAGTTTGTCCCATCTGCTAACATGGAGGAGGTTAGTGACCTGTAGCAGCCAGCAGGTGAAGCTGTGGCTCTGGAGAGCTGCCGTGTCGTCCATCTTGATTTACAGTGTGTAGCCGACGTGTTTCAGATATAAACGACGATGATGAACATGTTGAATGTTTGACTCGTGTGAAGAAGATTATTTCACATGTGATGAACTGTTTCTTCTTCTGCTCTTTAATGATCGTTTCCATTAAAAGCCTCATTTCCTCTCATCTGCTTCTGTAGTGTTTTATTTTTTATGACCTGAGTCCAGATGACCGAGCTCCTCGTGTCTGTGAAGGTCACAAACCTGCCCCCCCGGTCGTGTAAGGACCATTACCTGAGTCCCATTAAACCTCTGACCCCCCCCCCCACCCCCCCAGCTGCTGGTTAAACCTTCTGAGGTGAACAAAGGATCACGTAAGTAAATATTTAACAGACATGGATCAGAAAACTTCACACAGTACAATCACTGCATCAAAAATACTATCTATATATATATATATATGTGTGTGTGTGTGAATTATAAAGATTTGTGTAAACAGACGCCCACGTTGTTTCCTGATTGGTTCTCATCAGTTGAACCAGTCAAACTGTCACAGGTGTGAGCTGCTCCTCTGGCTCAGAGGGAAGATGATCACACACACACACACACACACACACACACTAATGACACACACATACATGAAACAAACTGACGCAGCACAAACTCTTAGTGTAAACACTGTGGTTGAGGCCCCTCAGGGCCCCTGAACCAGAGCTGATCACTGATGCTCGGAGCTGCTTCTAAAACCTGTTTGAAGACAAGATGCAGCGGCGGCGGCGAGCAGAGCAGCGATTTATCTGAAAGATGGCCGACAGCCTCTCGATAGAGACAGCCGCCGTTCTGGGCAAACGAGGGCTGTCACATATTTCACACGGCCGCACTCTCATTAAAGACGTGGAAGGTGCTCGCTGCGGTAATTGTTTTAATTTATTTGTTTATGGCGGAGACAGAGGGGACGGGCACATGGCACTTTGCTGTTTTATTGGGAACATATGGAAGACATTTATCACCATTTGCAGCGATCGGCCTAAATGATTTTATTAACTAATTTGTAACTTTACACTTTTTTAATCAAACACATGCTGTGCGCTGTAATGTTCTGATAATGCTCCGGGGCTTTGTAAAGAGAGCAGACGCAGCCGGAGGGAAATAAAGGAGGAGGAGAGGAAGGAGAGATGAAATGAAAGTGTGGGTTTGGGAGAGGAGGGCGGGGAGGAGGGCGGCACCGATAACGTGCTCTGCTGCGTGGCGGCCATGATGGAGATGATCGTGGGCTGAGCTGCTCGGCTCCGAGGTATTTAGGCTGTTTACCTAAACCCCGCCCCCCTCGCCACCGACACGCTGAGTGATCATGAAGGTCTGAAGTGACCTGAAGGGGTTCTGGGTTCTGGGTTCTCCACTTTCTGTTTTTATAAACACAGGCTGTGTTCAGAAAGTCCAAATAATCTCTTTCCTCGCCAAGATGAGAAGGAAAGGCTGTAAGGAGTTAGGAAAGGTGTTGGTGTTTTTTAAATACAACTTTATTCATAAAAGAAGAAACACACAGACAGAACAGCTCTGACAGTTATAATAAAGTTTCCTGTTTTAAACCGAACGACACGTCCAGAGAAAAGATGTTTTCAGTTTATACAGAAGAAACATTTAATATAAGTTACTCATAGAAATAAGAATAAAACAGACTGAAATGTTGAACTAATATAATAATGTGACGAATATACAAATATATATATATATAAAAATCTTATATAAGACGAGAAAGAAATGATTGAGTCCATTCTACAGTCAGAGGATTGAAATAACTTTAATATTTAGTTGTGATGATGATGTGAACTATAAGTTTGTTGTTGACAGATGTGATCAGACGATCATGTGATGATTCACATCTGGATCATGAGAATGATCGTGGGTGTGTCCAGGTGAAACTACGAGGTTGTGTCACTTCAAATGTTGCTGCAAAGAATTGTGGGACAGCATTGTCTCCTTTCCTTTCCTAAAGGATGGTTCAGTGTTTCCTCTCCTAAAGGAGACAAGTTAGGAAGCAGTGAAGCAGGATAAAACCTTTTTAGGTTTTTAAAATGTCAAACAGTTGCTACAGGAGGAGGGGGGGGGGGGGGGGTTGGTGATGTCTGTGCCCTTTAGCAAGGCACTGCCTGCTCCACTGCTGCTCTGCTGTTTGTCTGCAGTGACGTGAGACAACACATTTAGATTCTAAATGACTCGACGTCTCCAACAAATCTTCCACTTTAACACCATCTGCCCCCCCCCCACTCCAACATGGAGGCTGACAGGAAGTGACATCTCGCTCTCCTCCTGTCTCTAACCGACACGTCACTTCTGCCTCTTTAAATGAACTCGCTCTCTCCTCCGTCACCTCCTTCCTGTTAACTAGTTTGCTGCTCTCACATCTCTTAAATAAACCAAACCGGGCGACGGTTTCTCGTCCCAGAGCGGCGCTGACCGCAAACATCTGGATACAAACAAGAGCATCACAAACACACAGCCGCTCCCACATAAAAGAGGCAGCCAACTGCCGGAGTAAATAACTGCCCTGAACTGAGTGAGAGTGGCGTGACACGGCGGCAGAGTCTTCTCCCATTAAGGCCCTAAAGAGCAGGACATCAAACCGGGTGGAGGCGGCGACGGCGCGGCGGGAGCCAGGATCATCACATTTTAATACAACATGTGGCATCTCCTCCCCTCCACTCCGGGCCAAATGGCAATCCTGAATTCTGCCCAGCTGTCAAGCTACAAATGGACCGCGATTACCTCACACCTCCGCCAGCGGGTTCAGCTGACGGCCGACACAGAAAGAGGTCACCACCTCTTCTCCTTCAGAGGTCACCACCTCTTCACCTGCAGAGGTCACCAACCTGCACCTGCAGAGGTCACCACCTCTTCTCCTTCAGAGGTCACCAACCTGCACCTGCAGAGGTCACCACCTCTTCTCCTGCAGAGGTCACCACCTCTTCACCTGCAGAGGTCACCAACCTGCACCTGCAGAGGTCACCACCTCTTCTCCTTCAGAGGTCACCAACCTGCACCTGCAGAGGTCACCACCTCTTCACCTGCAGAGGTCACCAACCTGCACCTGCAGAGGTCACCACCTCTTCACCTGCAGAGGTCACCACCTCCTCACCTGCAGAGGTCACCACCTCCTCACCTGCAGAGGTCACCACCTCTTCACCTGCAGAGGTCACCAACCTGCACCTGCAGAGGTCACCACCTCTTCTCCTTCAGAGGTCACCAACCTGCACCTGCAGAGGTCACCACCTCTTCACCTGCAGAGGTCACCAACCTGCACCTGCAGAGGTCACCACCTCTTCACCTGCAGAGGTCACCACCTCCTCACCTGCAGAGGTCACCACCTCCTCACCTGCAGAGGTCACCACCTCTTCACCTGCAGAGGTCACCAACCTGCACCTGCAGAGGTCACCACCTCTTCTCCTTCAGAGGTCACCAACCTGCACCTGCAGAGGTCACCACCTCTTCACCTGCAGAGGTCACCAACCTGCACCTGCAGAGGTCACCACCTCCTCACCTGCAGAGGTCACCACCTCCTCACCTGCAGAGGTCACCACCTCTTCACCTTCAGAGGTCACCACCTCCTCACCTGCAGAGGTCACCACCTCTTCTCCTTCAGAGGTCACCAACCTGCACCTGCAGAGGTCACCACCTCTTCTCCTTCAGAGGTCACCAACCTGCACCTGCAGAGGTCACCACCTCTTCTCCTTCAGAGGTCACCACCTCCTCACCTGCAGAGGTCACCACCTCCTCACCTGCAGAGGTCACCACCTCTTCTCCTTCAGAGGTCACCACCTCCTCACCTGCAGAGGTCACCACCTCTTCTCCTTCAGAGGTCACCACCTCCTCACCTGCAGAGGTCACCACCTCCTCACCTTCAGAGGTCACCACCTCTTCACCTGCAGAGGTCACCACCTCCTCACCTGCAGAGGTCACCACCTCTTCTCCTGCAGAGGTCACCACCTCCTCTCCTGCAGAGGTCACCACCTCTTCTCCTTCAGAGGTCACCACCTCCTCACCTGCAGAGGTCACCACCTCCTCACCTTCAGAGGTCACCACCTCTTCACCTGCAGAGGTCACCACCTCCTCACCTGCAGAGGTCACCACCTCCTCACCTGCAGAGGTCACCACCTCCTCACCTGCAGAGGTCACCACCTCTTCTCCTTCAGAGGTCACCACCTCCTCACCTGCAGAGGTCACCACCTCCTCACCTGCAGAGGTCACCACCTCTTCTCCTGCAGAGGTCACCACCTCTTCTCCTTCAGAGGTCACCACCTCCTCACCTGCAGAGGTCACCACCTCCTCACCTGCAGAGGTCACCACCTCTTCTCCTGCAGAGGTCACCACCTCTTCACCTGCAGAGGTCACCACCTCCTCACCTGCAGAGGTCACCACCTCTTCTCCTGCAGAGGTCACCACCTCCTCACCTGCAGAGGTCACCACCTCCTCACCTGCAGAGGTCACCACCTCTTCTCCTTCAGAGGTCACCACCTCTTCACCTGCAGAGGTCACCACCTCCTCACCTGCAGAGGTCACCACCTCTTCTCCTGCAGAGGTCACCACCTCCTCACCTGCAGAGGTCACCACCTCCTCTCCTTCAGAGGTCACCACCTCTTCTCCTGCAGAGGTCACCACCTCCTCACCTGCAGAGGTCACCACCTCCTCTCCTTCAGAGGTCACCACCTCCTCACCTGCAGAGGTCACCACCTCCTCTCCTGCAGAGGTCACCACCTCTTCTCCTTCAGAGGTCACCACCTCTTCTCCTGCAGAGGTCACCACCTCCTCTCCTTCAGAGGTCACCACCTCCTCACCTGCAGAGGTCACCACCTCCTCACCTGCAGAGGTCACCACCTCCTCTCCTTCAGAGGTCACCACCTCCTCACCTGCAGAGGTCACCACCTCCTCACCTGCAGAGGTCACCACCTCTTCTCCTGCAGAGGTCACCACCTCCTCTCCTTCAGAGGTCACCACCTCCTCTCCTTCAGAGGTCACCACCTCCTCACCTGCAGAGGTTCAGCAGGTACGCAGCACACAGTCACACAGCTGCCGTGTGACAGACCTGAACTCTTTAATGAACTCTGCGTGTAACGCTGCGAGCGTCTGTCCGCCGCTCTGACAGCTTCCTGTTGCGGAGCCTCCTCTTCCTCCTGTTGAACTAATTTAGCCGTCGATCATCCTCGATGGGAGCGTGTTCACCTCAGCACGTAGATTACTTTAATATGATCGGCTTCACTCCGGGGACCAGCGCTGTAATCGCTGCCTCCAAATAATTTGTTTTCCACCACGACTCCCCTGCTTCCTTCCTCTGGTCCACCTGTAAATGTTCAGCTGCTCACACACGTTTCTATATGAAGCTTTTTCATCTGATGAAGGAGCTTTCTGGGAATTATTATCTGATTTTAATATGAAGGAGCTATTTATGGTACTTCCTGTCAAGTGTGTGTCAGGATCAAAGGTCTGGACACAGTCAAAGTAACAGAGTACTTTTATGACCAAAGTTACAAGTAAGTTTTTAGAAACTTTATTTTTCTTAAAATATCAGATCTGTAAAATAAAGTGTTAACATTTTTTCTTACAACCTGTGTGTGTGTGTGTGTGTGTGTGTGTGTGTGTGTGTGTGTGTGTGTGTGTGTGTGTGTGTGTTTACCTGCACCTCTCACTCACCTCTTTTCTTTGTTTTGGTCAAAACTGATCCGAGACACAAGAAACAACATGAAAAATTCAACCAGAGAAAACCTCGGTGATGAAGAGGAGGAGGAAGACGAGGGGGCAATTTTGTCTGACATATATATGTCCTGTTCACCTACGTCTACCTATACTTGGCTCTGATTGGATTGTAGAAGGCGTCTGACGTCTGCGTGTTGTCAGTGGGGGGGTAGTAGTCTTTCTGTTTGAATGGAGGAAATGGAAACCAACACGACTGTGGGTTAGGACGAAGATGAACTGAAGTCGAGGACGAGCTCTGCAGCTGCGCCTGATCCTGGCGATGTTCAATATTTCAGACTTGAGCTAACAACCTCTCCAGCAATGACCTGCGTCTCCAGAGGAGAAACCAGGCCCACGCCCCCCCTCTCTGCTGATGGCGGCGGTCTCTCCATTAAAGCTGTCGGAGGCCAGCGAGGAGGAAGCGGGCCGGTCGACCCCGCTCTGACCTCAGGTTGTTTTCAGCTGCATCCTCTCCGTCCTCTGAAGAAATGTGAGACCAGCGTGAGGCTCAGGGCCACAACAGTGCTGCAGCCCGGCGGGGCCCTGACCCCCGTCCGCCACGCTACAACTCTGTAATCACAGGTAGTTCAGAGAAACCCTCAACCGCCGCCGCCGCCGCCGCCGGTCTGACGAGTCGTGTTGGTGCAGATGTTGGACTGAATGAACATTTACAGAAACAAAAGCAGGAGCTGCAGGGAAATGTGCCTCTGCTCATTTAGAGGAGACAAAGAGCGGAGCAGTAAACAATGAGCAGCGTCTCCATGGCAACCAGGGCCCCATCTGTTCTCCGCTAATGACCCCCCCCACACGCACACAGTTTAAACTACCTGAATCCACCTCCTCCGTTCTGTGTGGTTCTCAACATGAGGGCTGGGGCCCCGCGACCAGCCGGGGGACGGTGTGTCAGACGTGTTGCCAGGTCATCTCAGTCAGCTGACTGGGCGGGGCCTCAGGTGGAGCTGATCCTCCCACCGCCGCCGCAGAAGAAGACGAGATGACTTCACAAGTTGAAACTTGAAACACACAAACACGTTAGGACAGAACAAGCTTCGCTCTTCTCTTGAAACCGGATGTTTAGGTTCAGACTAAACTGAAGAGTTGTTGTTTCTGTACGTCAGAGTTTTCCAACTAAAACGTCTCCAGCAGCGTTTATAAAAGTCTCTGATTCAGAGACGCGGACGCCGGGTGTAACCATAGCAACAGCGAAGTGATGCGTTAGCGTGGACGGAGCCTCAGTGAATAAATCTGTGTGTGAATGATTCTCAAAACTTTGATTGATTCTGAAAACACACTGACAACTGAAGAGACACAAAACAAACACACACATCATCTGTTGTGTTTCTGTTGTTGGACGTTGTTCAGTTGTGTCGTGAACACACTCGCAGCCCGATCGTCTGATTGGTCCAGGACACGTCTTCTGTTTCCAGAAATAAACCAGAACTCGTGTTTTCACGTCTCTGTGACTGAAACGTTCGAGGTCATCAGACCTGAAGGTCATCGTCTAAAGGTCGTGAACTTGCTGTTGATTGGCTGTTGATAACGAGCAGCTCGGTGGATCTGATGTGAACAAACTCAAAGGCTCAGAATCAGTCTTCAGTTCAACTGGTGATGAACTAGCTCCTGATTGGCTGTGAGGTCCAGACTTGTGATTGGTCGAGGTGATTATCAGACGCAGCAGAGACGCCGTCAGGGAACAAACAACAATACAAACATTTGATTGTTTCTGTATCGGCGCCCTGACGACGTCTCGTTGTCTCGTTGACCCTGAGCCGGTGGACCCCCCCCCCCCCTCCTCCCTCACCCACCTCCCACCTCGGGGTGCGTTGGGTGTTCGGGCGTCTCAGACCTTGACTGACTGATTAATGGACTGGACGACAGTCAGCTGGAGAGATTACAGAAACACCGCCTCCTCGTCAGGGGATCTCGCCGCAAAGAGAAACATCCAGCAGCCTCCGTGCCAACCCCCACCCCCCCATTCCAAGCCCCCCCCCTGGAAGCTCAGACATTGGGGAAATTAACGTTGGGATGGAGTGGGGGGGGGTGGGGGGGGTGGTGAAGGCATACTGCTTGCCAAGCCATCTGAGATCTTCCTCCTCCTCTCTCCCCGTTTTCGATTTTGTTTGTGCCCGCTGCCGATTCCCCGGCCGGAGTTTTTCGGCTCGGCGTCAAATCCCCGCCGTCCTCACGGATTCTCCAGATCTCATTACAGCCAATGAGGCTGCAAAGACGTTCAGATCAAAGTGAAAGACTTCAGCCTCGGGGGGGGGGGGTGTCAGGAACAGCCTCATAAACAGAATCTGACATTCGCTCCAACACTGAGAGGTTTGAACAACGTCTATAAAGTTTTATCAATGCTTCATATGTGGATTATAGATTATTGATTTTCCATCTTTAACATAAACAACCTCCTGGTTACGGAGACAAAGTCGTTTTATTCACGTTACGTTAGTGACGGTTTTTTACGTGTTAACGTGAACTTCAGGTCACAGATCAGAAGTGAAGCAGGTTCTGTTCACGTCAGATGTTCAAGATCAAACAGGCGGAGCTGGGAGGCGGGGCTAAGACACATTTACCACCACCCCTAGCCCCGCCTCCCACACATACATATGACATACCAATTAGCTGCTAAAGCTAATTTAGCTACAATGTGTTTTATCAAAGAACAGACATATCATTTAGTTTCCAGCTAAAAAACACATTGAAGTTCACTCTTATTTTATCAAAACTGTTTAATTTTAATCATTTTACACAAAGGGAAAAAAAGAGAAGAACATAATTTTTTCATATTTATTTTTCTCTAAATATCATTTTCATATTGTTGTATAAAACTCAGGTGAAACATCAAATTATCTTCAAACCAAAGAACCGAGCCCAGAAAACTGAGACTGTACATTAACACAACACAGTAAAAATACTGGTAATACTCAAGTAACTTGTAACTAAAGTTGTAAAACAGTGTCTCCCTCTGAAATAGATCATGTACCGTGGTGGAAATACTCGAGTACCTGAATGTCTACCTGAGTAAATCTACTCGGATACATCCTGCAGCAGGGATAATAAATACTGAGCGTCCTGTCACTTTGGTCGTGTCTGTACAAAAAGCGTCTTCACGTTGGTTCAGCTCGCCGTCATAAATCCTCCTCTAACATATTCATTATCTGCGGCCCGCCGCTCATTTCCAAGTCAGAGGTGCTGAGCAGGCGTGATGCTCGGCGCCGGATGTCCGGGGCAGGACTCCCAGGGCCTGAGCGTGAATAAATTGACCGGGTCGCGGCAGAGACGGCGGTCCGTGTCGTAATGAGAGCGAGATGATGTCGGGCGTCGATCTCCTGAACCTTCGCCGTCATCCACTGTACACGCCGACTCTGATTTAGGTCCATTTTTTATGTGCAGCAACGTTTTTGTGCACTCAAAGGTTTTGTTGGCGCATCCGAGGTTTACTGCCACTCGTCCTCAGTTTGTGTTCAAGGTGGATGTTTGTGTCTTAATGCTGCAGGCGTGGAGGTCACATGACACGTGACCAGCATGACCTCACCTGGAACATCAACGCAGCTGCGAGACCTTTGAGTTTAGGTTTGAGTTTCTACACGTGTGTCATGTGATCCAAATAAAACCTGCATCTGCTGAATTTAAATGTGGTTTGATGAAGAGACTGTTGGTGGAGTGACGTCCCAGTTATGATTATGATGATTATGATGATTATTATGATTATTATTATTATGATTACTATGATTACTATTATTATTGTTCTGTTTCAGAGACGAACCTTCAGCGAAGCATCGGCTGAGTTTTTCTCCTCTCAGGTGAAATTAAGACGACAGATTTTCACTTGAGGTTAAATCCTGTTCTTCATCGCCGCAGCAGGTGACCTCAGACCTGCAGATCGACGAATCAGAGCTCAGAGATTAAAACAGGAGGATTCACATGAAGCGTCACTGAGCTGCTGAGCATGCTGGGAATTTAGACTTGAAAGAGATTCACGAGGAGCTGGAGCTGTGCCAGGTGGGGGATGGGGGGGTGCAGGGCCGTGTTTGACCTTGGGCTGAACAACTGGTTCACACTCAGCGTGTGAAACAGGAACCTTCAAGTGTGTGTGTGTTCCTCTCTAGATGCCCCCCCCCCCTTCAGCCTTTTGTTTTGGTTGGTGGCAGCAGTCTTCCTCGCTGCTCGTCCTCCTCTGAGGTTCACAGAAGAAGAAGAAGAAGAAGAAGAAGAAGAAGAAGAGGTGCTGCTCAGATCCCTGAGCGCTCCCTCTCCATCTAACCCCCCCCCCCCCCACACACTCAGCATCTGCTCAGAGGATGAATAAATGAAGCGCTCCCCTCTCACCCCCCTGACTGACAGAGGCCGATCTTAATTGTGGCTGAAAGCCGACTTTTCTCTCTGCTAATTAGCAGATTGCAGCGTTAAATGATTCAAAAAGTCAGGGCTTATATGGCCGCTGCCGATCATCACTTATTCACGCGGCGAGCGGCGGTTTGTGCGAACATCGGCGCCCGAGGTAAATTAATTTACTCCAATTAGCAGCCGCTGTCAGCGCACATCACTGTCTCCCATCATCAGGACACGTCTTTAAAAAGTAATGATCTTATTTTGTCCTCTGGTTTTGTTACATCGAATGTTCACTGGAGGGAAACGGAGCAAACGTAAAGAGACCACAGGAAGTCACACACACACACACACAGACACACACACAGACACACACACACACACACACACACACACAGACACACACACACAGACACACACTCACAGACACACAGACACACACACACACACACACACACACACACAGACACACACACACACACACACACACACAGACACACACACATTACATTGACTTACTATGATTTCCTGGAGACTTACTCATCATGGTAACTATGGTTACTCACTTAACCATACTAACTAACTGACTAACTTTCCACCTTAT